>NC_057804.1:98612799-98622241 GCF_018294505.1 Triticum aestivum
CCGGCGTGCGGGGGGCGGCGAAGTGGGCGCGGGTCGCCCACGTGGCGGCGCCCGATTCGTCCGGCGGCGCGGCCGGACGTGTCCGGCCGTGCCGGATTTCGTCCGGCGGTGCGAGGGGAGCGGGGAGACTAGGGTTTCATCCGGAAATTCGGGGGAGTGCACATATTTATAGGTAGAGGGAGTTAGGAGTGTCCAAATGAGGTGCGGTTTTTGCCCACACGATCGTGATCCGACGATGGAGAGCATGGAAGTGACTTAGATGGGTTATTGGGCTGTTTTGGAGGGGTGTTGGGCTGCAACTTAAAAGAGGCCTTTGCGAGAGTGCGGTTAACCGTTGGAATACCAAACGAGCTCCAAACGTCTCGAAACTTGACAGGTGGTCTACCGGTGCTATACCAGGGCCACTTGGCAAGGCTCGGTCCATTTCGAGAACGTTCAACACCCGCACACAAAAAGAGACAAGAGGGGGTGCGCCGGTGCATGTGTGAGTGTCGGATTGCGAAACGGACAACGGGGAAAATGCTCGGATGCATGAGACGAACACGTATGCAAATGAGATGCACATGATGACATGATATGAGATGCATGACATGAATAAAATGCAAAACAAAAGACAAAACCCAACCACGGAGGGAATATCATATCACATCGCCGAAAATGGCAAGAGTTGGAGTTACAAATATGGAAAGTTACATCCGGGGTGTTACAACACTCCACCACTACAAGAGGATCTCGTCCCGAGATCTAGGACTGAAAGAACTCTGGATATTCGGAACGGAGGTGATCCTCGCGCTCCCAGGTGGCTTCTCGGTCGGAATGGTGTGACCACTTCACTTTTAGGAATTTGATTGACTTGTTGCGAGTCTTGCGCTCGGTTTCTTCAAGAATAGCAACGGGGTGCTCATGATAAGAGAGATCTTCTTGGAGGTCGATTTCTTCGAAGTTGATAGTGCGCTCAGGAGTCTTAAAGCACTTGCGAAGCTGTGACCCGTGAAACACATCGTGCACGTTTGCGAAGTTGGATGGAAGCTCAAGTTGATAGGCGAGATCGCCTCTTTTTCCAATGATCTTGAAAGGACCCACGTATCTAGGGGCAAGCTTCCCTTTGATACCTAAGCGACGAGTGCCTTTCATTGGAGAGACGCGAAGGTAGACATGGTCTCCGATTTCAAAAGCCAAGTCACGGTGCTTGCTATCATAGTAACTCTTCTGTCGCAATTGCGCGGCTTTGAGGTTCTCACGAATGACTTTGCACATTTCTTCGGCTTCTGTGATCAAGTCGTTGCCAAGAAGTTGGCGTTCACCTGTCTCAGACCAATTGAGAGGAGTACGGCACTTTCTGCCATAGAGAATTTCGAATGGGGCCTTGCCCGAACTCGCTTGGAAGCTATTGTTGTAGGAGAACTCGGCATATGGAAGACAATCTTCCCACTTCATACCGAAAGAGATGACACAAGCCCTGAGCATATCTTCAAGAATTTGATTGACTCGCTCGACTTGGCCACTTGTTTGAGGATGGAAAGCTGTGCTGAAACGAATGTTGGAACCCATGGCCGTCTGAAAGGAGTCCCAAAACTTAGAAGTGAAGATGCTTCCACGATCTGAAGATATCAATTGTGGAATACCGTGCAAGGAGACAATTCTGGAGGTGTATAGCTCTGCCAGCTAAGCTGTTGTGATAGATTCTTTGATAGGAAGAAAATGAGCCACTTTGGTAAGCTTGTCAATGACAACGAAGATAGCATCATTTCCACGCTTGGACTTAGGAAAACCAGTCACGAAGTCCATCTCGATATGGTCAAACTTCCATTCCGAAATAGCAAGAGGTTGGAGGAGACCAGCTGGTCTTCGGTGTTCTGCTTTCACTCTTCTGCAGACATCACATTCATTCATGAATTGAGCAATCTCTCGCTTCATTCGAGTCCACCAATATGACTGCTTGAGGTCATGGTACATCTTTGTACTTCCAGTATGAATGGATAGGAGGGAATTATGTGCCTCATTCATGATGACTTTTCTCAAATCACCTTTGGGAACCACAATTCGATCCTCGAAGAAAAGAGTATCTTTGTCATCCAAGCGATAGCACTTGTATTTGGGAGTACCCTTGTCAATACCACGTTTCACCTTCTTCACCATGGTATCCAGGAGTTGTGCCTCACAAATCTGATCTTCCAAAGTCGGAGAGACTATGAGGTTGGCAAGAAAGCCTTGAGGAACAACTTGAAGATTCAGCTTGCGGAAGGCTTCACAGAGATCTGGTTGAAACGGCTTGAGAATTAGACTGTTGCAATAAGCCTTTCTGCTCAAAGCATCTGCAATCACATTCGCCTTGCCAGGAGTATATTTGATACTCGGATTGTACTCCTGAATCATTTCGACCCATCGAGTTTGCTTGAGGTTAAGGTTGGGTTGAGTGAAGATATACTTGAGGCTCTTGTGATCGGTGAAAATGTCCACTTGCCTTCCCAATAAGAGATGTCTCCATGTTATCAATGCATGGACAACTGCCGCCAACTCAAGATCGTGAGTGGGGTAGTTCTTTTCGTTGGGCTTCAACTGACGAGAGGTATAGGCCACAACTTTCTTCTCTTGCATCAACACAGCACCGAGACCTTGAAGGGAAGCATCACAGAATACTTCGAATGGTTTGGATTCATTTGGAGGAGTCAAAACAGGAGCTGTGACTAGCTTCTCTTTGAGGGTGTTGAAAGCGACGTCACACTCAGGCGTCCAGACATACTTGACATGCTTCTGGAGGAGGTTGGAAAGAGGCTTTGCAATCTTAGAGAAGTTCTCAACGAATCTTCAGCAATAGCTTGCAAGACCGAGAAAACCGCGGAGCTGCTTGACATTCTGAGGAGGTTCCCAATTCAGAACTGCAGAAACCTTCGCCGGATTAACAGCAATTCCCTTGGCGGAGATGATGTGACCAAGATAAAGAACTTCATCAAGCCAGAACTCACATTTGGAAAACTTCGCATAGAATTGATGCTCTCTGAGCTTGTCGAGCACCAATCGCAAATGTTTGGCATGATCCTGCTTATTCTTGGAGAAGACCAAAATATCATCGAGATACACCAGAACAAATTCATTGGTGTAGGGGTTGAAGATAAAGTTCATCATACGAGAGAACGTTGGAGGAGCATTGACAAGGCCGAAAGACATGACAGTATATTCATAAGAACCATAGCTTGTTCTGAATGCTGTCTTGGGGATATCCTGTTCACGAATGCGAATCTGATGATAATCCATACGAAGATCAAGCTTGGAGAAGACTTTAGCACCTTTGAGTTGCTCGAAAAGCTCATTGATGTTGGGAAGTGGGTACTTGTTCTTGATTGTCTTCTTGTTCAATGGACGGTAATTGACGCAAAGTCGGTCCGTGCCATCCTTCTTCTGGACAAAAAGAACTCCACAACCCCATGGGGAAGAACTCGGTCTGATCAAACCCAGACGCTCTTGTTCATCGAGCTGCTTCTTCAATTCTTTCAGCTCCTTGGGTCCAAGCTTGTATGGACGCTTGCAAACGGGTTCAGTTCCAGGCTCAAGATCAATAACGAACTCGATTGGCCGATGAGGAGGCATACCCGGAAGCTCTTCTGGAAAGACATCTTGGTACTCACAAACGACGGGAATCTGAGAAATAGCATCCAATTCGCCCTTCTCATTGAGAGAAAACAACCGAATGGTTTCATCACGAGAGGCATAGATGATAACATCCTCAGAAGGGTGTGTCAATTGAATTTGCCTGGCAGCACAATCAAGCTGAGCCTTGTGCTTAGAAAGCCAGTCCATCCCAAGAATAAGATCAATATCAGAATCGCCAAGAACAACTGGAGAAGACAGAAATTTATAGTCGCCCATCTTGATAGAAACATCCGGAACCATGGAGCTTGCGTTCATGAATTTACCCGGAGAGACAACTGATAACGGTCTAGGCAATTCTTGAAAACCCATCTCATGCTTAGATGAAAAAGGTCTTGAGATGAAACTATGCGATGCACCAGTATCAAATAAGACTTTTGCAGGAATATCATTAACAGGAAGATTACCCATTATGACGTCAGAAGAATCCTCTGCCTGAGCTGCATTCATCATGTTCACCTTTGCAAACTTGGAATTATGCTTGACCACTGCATTGCTTGAAGATCTCACAGGAGGAGGAGGAGGAAGACGCCTTTGATTCAAGCATTTGTTCGCGTAGTGGCCTTTCTGCTGGCACTTGTTGCAAGTCACTTCTGAGAGCGGACGGTGATAAGGAGCATTTGACCTTGGAGCTTGAGGCTGAGACTTGTTGTGATAGCTTGGGTTGGGGGGTGGGAAGATCCACGAGCACCTGAGTTCTTCTGTTGGTAAGGCTGACGAAACGGAGGAGGAGGCAGGTAGAACTTCTGCTGCTTAGCTGCCACTTGTGAGGAAGAAGAAGATTGCACTGCATCTCTGATTCTCTTCTTAGAAGCCTCACACTTGAGCTGAGCACCTTCTTGCTTGAGTGCCATATTGTAGAATTGATCAAACTGAGTAGACTCAACAAGAACGAGAGCTAACTGCAAATCCTCTCTAAGGCCACCTCTGAACTGATAGATCATACTCTTCTCATCTGGAACATCTTGCTTAGCAAAGCGAGCAAGTTTCTGAAACTGCTTGTTGTATTCATACACTGACATGTTGCCTTGCTTGAGATTGCGGAACTCCTCTCGCTTGCTCTCAACAACACTGGTAGGAATATGGTGAGCTTTAAAGTCCCGACAGAAATCAGTCCAAGTAATCACTCGACCACCTCTGGAATCCTTGTATTGCTGGAACCAATCAGCTGCCTGATCCTTGAGCTGAAAAGAAGCGAACTTGACATAGTCCTCAGGCCTGACATTGCTGCATTCAAAATGCTTGTTGATATCCACGAGCCAATCATCAGCGTCCGTGGCCTCGACACAATAGCTGAAAGACTTCGGCTGATTTGCAAGGAATTGGTTGAGGGTTGGAAACTGAGGCTGATGATTGAACTGCCCTTGACCTTGATTCCCTTGGTTGCCTTGGCCTTGGTTGCGCTCTTGCATGAGCTGGATCATCATCTGAGCATGGGCATTAGAGGCTGCCATCAAAGCTTGCCATGCCTCCGGAGGTGGAGGTGGAGGTGGAGGGTTCGCCTGACTCCCATCATTGCAATCCGGATTCTGACGCGTCGGCGGAGCCATCCTGAAGAGGGTGACATCCGTTAGCATCTTGATAGACAGATAGACAAGTTGAATCAATCAGATAGAAATTGCAACATATAGTCTTCACAATAAACATTCGAACAAGGATGAACGAATGAATTCCAAAGTAAACATCACACGTCCATAAGGTGAGAAGCCACTTGAATAGATATTGATGAAAGAAATAAACAAGGTACAACTAGAACAAATAAGTGGTAAGGATTACCCAATCACAAACCAAATATCTGCGGGAAGAAATGCTAGAGCTACTTGAATCCCACCTATAAACTCCCGAAACTTTCTGGTTATGCAATCTGGTGTTGGGGATACAGGGGAAGCACAATATCTCACCCAAACTAACAATCCCTACATCCAGCTGTATCCATCCATCAACACATAACCAAGAAACCTTCAGAAATCGTGTACCTCAACCTTCGAAAAGCATCCGTTATACGAGTTATGGCAATACTCCCGAGCTCGCCCTAGTACTGGGTTATCGGGGTTATCTCACCAATAACTGCATAAAAGAGATTTTCGATGTCGGCAAATCTCAGGTATTCCAGAACTGCAGCGATAAAATTGTGACGACAACACCTCGGATCTCAACTCCCGGGGACACTGCCACAACCCCTAAATGTCAGGAGGAACCAAGAACAATGTTCTCGTCACAAAACCATCGGAACGATTCCAAGATACCCACGTGATCCTAAAAAAAATTTAGAGAAATTTGAGAAGAGGATAGTCAAAACATCTACGTCAGGAGACCTCACCAGAGCGACGAAGGGACTGAGGAGTAAAAAGAATCCTACTCTCTGATATATATAATCCTAAGACTCTAAACATTTTTGTTCTAGACTCAACATCGCCAGCAAACAATCAAGCAGGGGGCTCCTAAGTCGGGGATGGCTCTGATTACCAACTTGTAACGCCCTCGATGCGGCTATATCTCCCACGTGTCGAAGCACGACTTAGAGGCATAACCGCATTGAAAGCAATGTCGCAAGTGAGGTAATCTTCGCACAACCCATGTAATACATAAGGGAAAAGATACATAGTTGGCTTACAGTCGCCACTTCACACAATACATAAATAAACATCCATCATCCAGATTACACTCAAGGTCCGACTACGGAACCAAAATAAAAGAAGACTACCCCAAATGCTACACAGATCCCCGATCGTCCCGACTGGGCACCTCTACTGATCATCTGGAAACGATACATAGTAACGACCAAGGGCCTCATCAAATTCCCACTTCAGCTCAGTTGCGCCATCTGCGCCAGTATCCTCGGCACCTGCATCTGTTTTGGTAGAATCTGTGAGTCACGAGGACTCAGCAATCTCACACCCGCGAGATCAAGACTATTTAAGCTCATAGATAGGAAAGGTGTAATATGGTGGAGCTGCGGCAAGCACTAAGCAAATATGGTGGCTAACATACGCAAGTGAGAGCGAGAAGAGAAGCAACGCGTCGGTCGAAAAGCTAGAAGTGATCAAGAAGTGATCCTGAAACTACTTACGTCAAGCATGACTCGAACCGTGTTCACTTCCCGGACTCCGCCGAGAAGAGACCATCACGGCTACACACACAGTTGATGTATTTTAAAGAGGTCAAGTGTCAAGTTATCTACAACCGGACATTAACAAATTCCCATCTGTCTCATAACCGCGGGCACGGCTTTCAAAAGATTGTATACCCTGCAGGGGTGTCCCAACTCAGCCCATCACAAGCTCTCACGGTCAATGAAGGAATAGACCTTCTCCCGGGAAGACCCGATCAGTCTCGGAATCCCGGTTCGCAAAACATTTCGACAATGGTAAAACAAGACCAGCAAAGCCGCCCGATGCGCCGACAAATCCCGATAGGAGCTGCGCATATCTCGTTCTCAGGGCACACCGGATCGTCCAAACTTCCGGTAGGCCAGCCCAGAGTTGCCCCTGGTGGCCACCGGCGGTTGACAGGTTGGACCAACACTCACGACGAGCACTGGCCCGGGGGGTAAATAAAGATGACCCTTGGGCTCGCGAAAACCCAAGGGAAAAGGGCTTAGGTGGCAAATGGTAAAACCAAAGTTGGGCCTTGCTGGAGGAGTTTTATTCAAAGCGAACTGTTAAGGGGGTCCCATAAATCACCCAACCGTGTAAGGAACGCAAACTCAAGGAACATAAAACCGGTATACGGAACTAGGGCGGCAAGAGTGGAACAAGTCACCAGGCATAAGGCCGAGCCTTCCACCCTTTACCAAGTATATAAGGTGCATTAATATAAACAGGAGATATTGTGATATCCCAAAATACCCATGTTCCGACCTGGAACAACCTTCATCTTCACCTGCAGCTAACAATGCTATAAGAGGGGCTGAGCAAAAGCGGTGACATAGCCAATCAATGGTTGCTAGGACAGGATGGTTAGAGGTTTATCATGGCAATAGGGAGGCATGGTAAACAATGGCAGGAAGAGCTAACAAAGCGATAGAGCGAATACTAGCAAGCAAAGATAGAAATGATTTCGAAGGTATGGTCATCTTGCCTGCAAGGTTCTCAGAGTTGTCGAAGGCTGGATCCTCGTTAGCGTACTCAACAGGTTCCTCGTGCACGTACTCGTCTCCCGGCTCTACCCAAAGCAAGAACACAAGCAAGGAACCACAATAAATCACGGTGCAATGCGCAAGCAATATGATGCAAAACATGTCATGATATGCGAGATGTGATATGCAATGCATATTTGTGCTTCGGAAGGAAAGATGATGAACAAGGCATCAACTTGGCAAACCAAGTATGCCGCTGAAAAGATGAGATGATTTCAGTTGAAATCGATATAAAGATCACCGGATTCGGATGCACGTTTTGCAAATGGCAAGCAAGACAAGTATGGCACAAAGCTGCGATTAACAGCACGATGCTACTTAGCATGCAACAATAAACTATGCTACAGCACCCCAACATAAAAACGAAACATATGGAGATCATCTACAGGAGATGCTTTACAAAAGAGGAACACTGAGCTACGGCTAATTCACATCATAACAGGTTCATACAAGCATGGAGAAAGTGCATAAAAAATATCAGGTTGGTCATGGCAATAAACAACATCACGAAGCAACGTTCAGAGCAGGTTATCAACATGCTACAGGAACTTATAATAGCAAAGCAAGGCATGGCATGAATCTACTCAAAGCATAGATCAAAAGTCCCTTATTGACCATAAGCCAAAAAGGATCAGAAAATATGGTGGCACCCACGTAAACATAGCAAGTTTCGTTAACAGATTTCAGCAAACAAAACATGGCATTGAAATAATTACGAAGGCACCTTCGTGAGCTCGATGCACTCACTACAGGGCACCTCATGATAAACTAAGCATACATCCATCAAGAAGGCATGTCATAGAAGCTATACATGGCAATAAACAACATCATAGCATATCCAGACCAACTATCACAACCTCGGCCAAATTGAATAACATGTAAACAATCTGCCAGGAAACATTTTGAAGCAAAAGTAGAGCATGAAAAAGACATGCTAGACTACTCCATAATTGAAACTAGGACCATGGATGGATAGAGCAAAACAATGTTTTCAAAACACCCTTACTGAAGTATCTCAAATTATGCATGGATCTCTCTGTAGCAACATGTTTACATGGCATGAAAATTACAGCAGAACAGGAACTAAAATCAGCATTAACACGAAGCCTAGTTTGCATGCTTGTGCTAGTCACCACATTGATCACAAAATTACATGGTAAGCACCTCTGTAAAGAAGACATAGCCTAGTTCAAAACACATTTAGGGATCACCCTCATAGGATGCACACATCAATCATGGCAAAAATGACAAAAGAGCTCGTGCTGATAAGAATCTAAAACTAACGATATGAAGCACTCTTCTAACAGCATTTCGGGCATCAAGATGATCTCAAATGTAAATGATGCAATGGAATGAAATGATGTACTCTTCGAGACGAACAATTTGACATATTATACGCACGAAACGAAGCTATGGGTGCCAAGATGTGATGCAATGAACATGCGATGATTTTAACATCAGAAAAAGACAAACGAAAAAAACGGGGGAGAAGAAGTCAACCGCTGAGTGTCCCGATCGGATCTGGGCGTGCTGTACGGGGTTCGTCGGCCGGAGCGGGAGGGAGATTGCCGGAGCAACGGCCGGAGTGGGCTGCCGGAGAGGAGCCTCGGGAAGGCCGGAGTGGAGGAGGGCGGAGGAGATCCGCGCGCGGGCGGC
>NC_057804.1:98622660-98630439 GCF_018294505.1 Triticum aestivum
GGGGGGCGGCGAAGTGGGTGCGGGTCGCCCACGTGGCGGCGCCCGATTCGTCCGGCGGCGCAGGCGGACGTGTCTGGCCGTGCCGGATTTCGTCCGGCGGCGCGACGGGAGCGGGGAGACTAGGGTTTCGTCCGAAAATTCGGGGGAGTGCACATATTTATAGGTAGAGGGAGCTAGGAGTGTCCAAATGAGGTGCGGTTTTCGCCCACACGATCGTGATCCGACGACGGAGAGCATGGAAGTGACTTAGATGGGTTATTGGGCTGGTTTGGAGGGGTGTTGGGCTGCAACTTAAAAGAGGCCTTTGCGGGAGTGCGATTAACCGTTGGAGTAGCAAATGAGCTCCAAACGTCCTGAAACTTGACAGGTGGTCTACCGGTGCTATACCAGGGCCACTTGGCAAGGCTCGGTCCATTTCGAGAATGTTCAACACCCGCACACAAAAAGAGACAAGAGGGGGTGCGCCGGTGCATGTGTGAGTGTCGGATTGCGAAACGGACAACGGGGAAAATGCTCGGATGCATGAGACGAACACGTATGCAAATGAGATGCACATGATGACATGATATGAGATGCATGACATGAATAAAATGCAAAACAAAAGACAAAACCCAACCACGGAGGGAATATCATATCACATCGCCGAAAATGGCAAGAGTTGGAGTTACAAATATGGAAAGTTACATCCGGGGTGTTACAGCATCTCAGTATTTCCTGAAGAGCAAGCAAGATCAGCTTGGCTACTTGATTGCCTCCACCCTGAGGATTGAGAAGGCCTTGGCCACCCTGACTCAAAACCAGGAGAGCTTGGAGAGAATCATAGAGCATAAGTTCTATGATCTTGATGTCAAGGTCACTGAGATCCAATCAGTTGTTGAGCAACTTCAGGAGGAAGTGGAGGAGAAGAAGGGAAAGTCTACTATAGATGCATTTTGTAGAGTGCCCAGAGAACAGAGATCTGCTATAGTGCCTATTCCAGACACCAGAGCTACATCATCTGCACCAGCAACAACTTCAGTGCCACCAGCTCCAGCAGCCACTCCACCAACTTCAGTTACATCGACTGATGCTTTCGTCCTTGGAGTCATCTCTACACCACCGCCTGAAGACCAAGCCTGAGAGTCATTTAGCATTATGCATTTTTATGAACTTTTTGGTAACTTGTTGCCAAAGGGGGAGAAAAATGTATAGATCATAGGCTTCGAGAGAGAGAGTGTTGCTTTTGTTCTCTCTATTTTTTGGTGGTTGAACTTTGTGTTTGCTTGTTTGCTTGATACATTATGCCTTTTGTGAGATACTTGGATGATCATGTGTTTGATCATATGATATTCTACATTAATGCTTGTTGGATGACATTATCTCTTATATTCTCATATGATCGTTCACTTTGCTTGGTGATGAGTGCATGTGTTTAATTATTATCATTTTGAGCGCTCCACCAAGATGTATGTGACATGGAAGAGTAACCCATGATCCTAACTCATTGTGCATTTGTAGTCCAAAGCAAATCTTAAATAATGCACAAATTTAGGGGGGGGGCTCTTACTTTTTAGATACTTCTCAAAGCGACAATGTTTTTCAATTTTATTATCATTTGTCGAAGCTTTGATCTATATGTTGTCATCAATTACCAAAAAGGGGGAGATTGGAAGTGCAACTATCCCTGGGTGGTTTTGGTAATTCCTCACAACATATAGCTCATTGAGCTAATGCTATTTCAAGATAAATATTTCAGGAAAGCTCAATGATTGGCATGGCATTGATGAGAAAAGTGGACCCCTCAAAACACTAAGGACAAAAGGATTGGCTCAAGCTCAAAGCACAAGACTCTACATTTTCCATTTTAGTGATCCAAGATCACATTGAGTCTATAGGAAAAGCCAATACTATCAAGGAGGGATGAGGTGTTTCTTAATGAGGTTCTTGCTCAAAATGCTTAGTGATATGCTCCAACGCCCTCAACTACTTTCTCACATCCACATATGACCCAAACCAAAAGTCAAACTCGGCCCCACCGATTCTTTCTATCTGGCACCACCGAGTTCAGATGTCATAGCCACTGCCACAAACTCTAGTCTTTTTGGTCTCACCGATAGGGATCTCGGTCTCACCGAGATGGGATTATAATCTCTCTGTTTCCCTTCGTAATGTTTCGGTCCAACCGAGATGAGCGATCGGTCCCACCGAGAGTGCAATGCAAACTCTCTGTTTCCCTTTCGTAACGTTTCGGTCTAACCGAGATGAGCGAATCGGTCCCACCGAGTTTGCCTGACCAACTCTCTGGTTAGCTTATTACCAAAATCGGTCCCACCGAGTTTGTGTAATCGGTCTCACCGAGATTACGTTATGCCCTAACCCTAACCACATCGGTCCCACCGAGTTGACATGTCGGTCCCACTAAAAATCCTAACAGTCACATTAATTGCTAAATCGGTCTGATCGAGTTTCAGGATTCGGTCCCATCGAGATTGGTAAGTTATGTGTAACGGTTAGATTTTGTGTGGAGGCTATATATACCCCTCCACCCACTCTTCATTCGTGGAGAAAGCCATCAGAACATGCCTACACTTCCAACTTACATTTTCTAAGAGAGAACCACCTATACTTGTGTTGAGGTCAAGATATTCCATTCCTACCATATGAATCTTGATCTCTAGCCTTCCCAAGTTGATTTCCACTCAAATCTTCTTTCCACCAAATCCAAATCCTGTGAGAGAGAGTTGAGTGTTGGGGAGACTATCATTTGAAGCACAAGAGCAAGGAGTTCATCATCAACACACCATTTGTTACTTCTTAGAGAGTGGTGTCTCCTAGATTGACTAGGTGTCACTTGGGAGCCTCCGACAAGATTGTGGACTTGAACCAAGGAGTTTGTAAGGGCAAGGAGATCGCCTACTTCGTGAAGATCTACCCCTAGTGAGGCAAGTCCTTCGTGGGTAACGGCCATGGTGGGATAGACAAGGTTGCTTCTTCGTGGACCCTTCGTGGGTGGAGCCCTCCGTGGACTCATGCAGCCGTTACCCTTCGTGGGTTGAAGTCTCCATCAACGTGGATGTACGATAGCACCACCTATCGGAACCACGGCTCAAAAATCTCCGTGTCTCCAATTGCGTTTGCCTCCTCAAACTCCTTCCCTTTACCTTCATATGCAATTGCTTTACATTCTGCTGCTATACTCTTAGAATTGCATGTGTAGGTTGATTTCTTGACTTGAGCTAAGTTGCTAAAATCTGCCAAGAACTAAAGTTGGGAAAAGGCAAGTTTTTATTTGGTCAAGTAGTCTAATCACCCCCCCCCCTCTAGACATACTTTCAATCCTACAGATAGTCACGCTCTGATCAAGCTCTCCTCTAAGGCCCGGCAAAATCCTATTACGAATCATCTTTGGCGGCCACCTACTCATTGTCGCTTTGGCTATGTAGAAATGATTCCGTTTTTAATGACGAAAATGCTTATCTTCTATAGATTATTTTGATGTACGCGCTCGCTTCATATGTGGTCTACGCTACAACGAGTGGAGTACCAACCGGTGTTCAAGGAGGTTTGCACGTGGTTGGAGCAGATGACTAGAAAAGCTTGTTCCAACAAGGTGGCGGCATAACCTCCAGATTGATCCACCAACAGTTTTGACATAGGCATAGTGTCGGTCTATAAGAATATTGTCTTCATAATTGTTTCGACCCCTCCCTCCCGACCCTGTGCGACTGCCGTCGGGCCGCACTGGGCGTCCACCACTCAACCTCCCCTCGACTCCCCGTGCATCCCCCTCCTTTCGTTGTCGTCGGCAACGTTGCTGGGCGAAGACCCTATGGCGCGGCGGCGGCGGCGGACCTCCTCTGGCGTCCCAAGATTTTGGGCGGCAACAACCTGATTTGGATCTCCCTCCTGATGAGGATGGCAGGCAGCGGCGGGGGGCGCGACGGGGGCTTGGTTGCAGCTACCGGGATTAGTAGAAGATGGTGGCAGCGGCGGCCGGGGCGCGTCCTGGGCTCGATCTAGGACCTTCAGGACTAGGTGGGCGGCTGCCTTACGTCCTCAATCTGCTGCATCTTGTCGGATTCGACGATGGCTTGCTGAAGCACTCCGGGTCTGTACCACATCACGAGGATTATGGCGGTGGTGGCCATCTCCTATGTCGGAGGTGGTCGACCTAAGGCTGGGTGATCGGATCTCGAGATCTGTAATCTAGTCCCGACTGTGAGTTGGGGATACATAGTTGCCGGTGAACACCGAGCCGACAGTGGAAGATGGCATCGTTCTGTGCCGTTACCTTGATGAAGGCATCGTCCTGTAACTACTGTCGACCCACTCATGTTGCTCCGAGGGAGATCCTACGATCAGGTTTTCTAGATCGGATGATGGCAACAATGCGGTGTGATTTCTCTCTTGGGAGCATCCTTTGTGGAGCAGCGCTATGTTGGGGATCGTTGCAGAAATTAAAAAAAATTCTACGCATCACCAAGATCAATCTATGGAGAAACTAGAAACGAGAGAGAGGGGAGTTCATCTTCATACCCTTGAAGATCGCTAAACGGAAGCGTTGCAAGAACGCAGATGAAGGAGTCATACTCGTAGCGATTCAGATCGCGGTGGATTCCGATCTAAGCGCCGAACAACGGCACCTCCATGTTCAACACACGTGCAGCCCGGTGACGTCTCCTGCGCCTTGATCCAGCAAGGAGGAGGGAGAGGTTGAGGAAGATAGCTCCAGCAATAGCATGGCGGCATGGTGGTGGTGCAGCAGCAGTTCTCCGGTAGGGCTTCGCCAAGCTCAAACGGAGGAGGAGAGGTGTTGGAGAGGGGGGGCTGCACCTTGGATATGGTGCGGCTGCCCTCCCTCCTCCCCTCTATTTATAGGGTAAAGGGAGAAGGGGGCCGTCCCCTCTAGATGAGATCTAGAGGGCGGCGGCGGCCAAGGGGAGGGGGCTTACCCCCCAAGCCAAGGGGGGCGCCCCCTTTAGGGTCCCCCCTCAACCCTAGGCGCATGGTCCCTAGGGGGGGTGCTCAGCCCACTTAGGGGCTGGTTCCCTTCCACATAGAGCCCATAGAGCCCTCCGGTGCAGGTCGACCCTCCCGGTGGACCCCCGGAACCCCTCCGGTGGTCCCGGTACAATACCGGTAAACCCTAGAATACTTCCGGTGACCGTATGATGACTTCCCATACATAAATCTTCACCTCCGGACCATTCTAGAACTCCTCATGATGTCCGGGATCTCATCCGAGACTCCGAACAACATTCGTTAATCACATACAAATCTTTCGTATAACCCTAGCGTCATCGCACCTTAAGTGTGTAGACCCTACGGGTTCGGGAATCATGTAGACATGACCGAGACAGCTCTCCGGCCAATAACCAACAGCGGGATCTGGATACTCATGTTGGCTCCCACATGTTCCATGATGATCTCATTGGATGAACCACGATGTCGAGGATTCAAGCAATCCCGTATGCAATTCCCTTTGTCAATCGGTACGTTACTTGCCCGAGATTCGATCATCGGTATCCCAATACCTCGTTCAATCTTGTTACCGACAAGTCACTTTACTCGTTCCATAATGCATGATCCCATGACCAACTACTTAGTCACATTGAGCTCATTATGATGATGCATTACCGAGTGGGCCCAGAGATACCTCTTCGTCATACGGAGTGACAAATCCTAGTCTTGATTCGTGCCAACCCAACAGACACTTTCGGAGATACCTATAGTGCACCTTTATAGCCACCCAGTTACGTTGTGACGTTTGGTACACCCAAAGCATTCGTACGGTATCCAGGAGTTGCACAATCTCATGGTCTAAGAAAATGCTACTTGACATTAGAAAATCCTTAGCAAACGAACTACACGATCTTGTGCTATGCTTAGGATTGGGTCTTGTCCATCACTTCATTCTCCTAATGATGTGATCCCGTTATCAATGACATCTAATGTGCATAGTCAGGAAACCTTGACCATCTGTTGATCAACGAGCTAGTCAACTAGAGGCTCACTAGGGACTTGTTGTGGTCTATGTATTCACGCATGTATTACGGTTTCCGGTTAATACAATTATAGCATGAACAATAAACAAGTATCATGAACAAGGAAATATAATAATAACCATTTTATTATTGCCTCTAGGGCATATTTCCAATAGTCTCCCACTTGCACTACAGTCAATAATCTAGTTACATTGTGATGAATCAAACACCCATGGAGTTCTGGTGTTGATCATGTTTTGCTCGTGGAAGAGGTTAGTCAAAGGATCTGCGACATTCAGATCCGTATGTACTTTACAAATCTCTATGTCTCCATCTTGAACATTTTCACGAATGGAGTCGAAGCGATGCTTGATGTGCCTAGTCTTCTTGTGAAACTGGGCTCCTTGGCAAGGGCAATAGCTCCAGTGTTGTCACAGAAGAGAGTCATCGGGCCCGACGCATTGGGAATAACTCCTAGGTCGGTAATGAACTCCTTCATCCAGATTGGTTCATGTGCTGCCTCCGAGGCTGCCATGTACTCCGCTTCACATGTAGATCCCGCCACGACGCTTTGCTTGCAACTGCACCAGCTTACTGCCCCACCATTCAAAATATACATGTATCCGGTTTGTGACTTGGAGTCATCCAGATCCGTGTCAAAGCTAGCATCGACATAACCCTTTACGACGAGCTCTTCGTCACCTCCATAAATGAGAAACATATCCTTAGTCATTTTCAGGTACTTCAGGATATTCTTGACTGCTGTCCAGTGTTCCATGCCGGGATTACTTTGGTACCTCCCTACCAAACTTATGGCAAGGTTTACATCAGGTCTGGTACACAGCATGACATACATAATAGACCCTATGGCCGAGGCATAGGGGATGACACTCATCTTTTCTCTATCTTCTGCCGAGGTCGGGCATTGAGCCATGCTCAATTTCACACCTTGCAAAACAGGCAAGAACCCTTTCTTGTACAGATCCATATTGAACTTCTTCAATATCTTATCAAGGTATGTGCTTTGTGAAAGACCGATGAGGCGTCTCGATCTATCTCTATAGATCTTGATGCCTAATATGTAAGCAGCTTCTCTGTAACATCCCAAATTTCCTATTTGGAATGTTTTACAATTATAGCTAAGCATCCTATGCATCCTGTTTGAATTGAATGCCATTTGAAGTTTCAGAGAATTTTGAGTTTTGAATTTGAATTTCAAACTTTGGCATGTGGGAAACATTTCAAAAACTAAGCCTGATAAATACTTGATCAAAAGTATGAGAGGAGCAAACATGACACTCCAAAAACATCAGAGGAAACAATGCCAAAGGATTTGGATTCAAATCTGAATTTTATTTGAATTTGAAAAAAAATGGATTTTTATAAAGTTTGGATTTTGCCTTTGGAAAAATGTTCAAATGAAAGGGAATATTCCCCTGATCATTTTGGTATATATATACCCTATATAAATTATTTATAGATAATGTTTTACTTTTTTGGTTTTGTTTTATTTAAAAAAATAAAGAAAAACCCCCCGGGGCGCCAGCCAGGCCACCCCAGGCCCAGCCAGCGCCGCACCCCTCCCCTCCCCGCCTGGCCCAAGCCAGCCGGCCCACTCGGCCAACAGGCCAGCCGAGCCAGGCCAGCCCAGCTCCACCCGCCCCGTCTTCCCCAACCCCTCGCCCACGCCACGACCTCGCCGGAGATCGACCGGATCCCGAAGGATCCGGGATCCCCCGATCGCCCCGATCCCCTTCCGAAGCTCGCCGGACCCCCAGGCTATAAAGCCTAGCCCCTCCGCACCCCATTCCCCCCC
>NC_057804.1:98631019-98638666 GCF_018294505.1 Triticum aestivum
ATCCTAGATCTAGGGCTAGGATTAGAAACCCCGAAGGGTTAGGTTTTATTCATAAAACCGGCCGGTTCCGATCGGTTTAGTTTTAGTTTAGGTTTCTATTTTTAGGCCGGTTCGTTTAGTTTAAACCTAGGCCCGTTTAGACTAAGTTACGCCTAGTGCACAGTATAGGCCCATTAGGCCTTTTTCTTTTTAGTTTGAATTTTCTGTTTTAGCCGAATAGTTTCTGTTTTCAAAAATGTATATCTTTTATTCTGTTTAATATTTTTAGATGATTCTTTTTTTGTTGGATTGCAAATTTTCTATAGTTTCTGTAGAATATATATTTAGCTATGTTAAAAATAATTAAAATGGCTTTATTTTAGTTTTAGTCAGAATAGTAAATCTGCTATAACTTTAGTTAGAAAAATTATTTTTGCATGATTCCTTTTGACCCAACTCTATTTTGTCATTGCCAAACCCTAGAAATTAACTTTGGTATTTTAGGATTAATAAATAATTAGTTTAAAGTAGAATCCTATTAATCCTAATTAATTAACTAGTTCCTGTTTTCCTATTAGATTAATTAGTAAATTAATTTATTTTTAACTTGTGATTAGTTATTCTAGGTTAGTTTCTGTCATCCTAATAGTTGAACTTTTATTTATAATTAATAAAAGTTTTTTAAATTATTTTCTTAATAGAAATTGGATTAGACCTAAAATGAGTTTTATAATAGCTTTTTAATTAATTTTTTTTGCTCCTAGTTGCTTAGTGAAACCTTTTCTGTTAAGTTAACTTAAAACCATGATTTGGTTATATTAAGGAATTTTTATTATATAAAAACTATTTTTTTTTTGCTATGGTTTGAAGTAGGGAAACTTTGAGTGATTTTTCTTTGAGTTTTCCTTTGGATTTGGTTTTGGTTGCTTTGTTGTGTTAGGTTACTTTTGTTATGTTGTGTTATGTGATCCTATTGTTTTGCTTATTGTGTTCATTGTTTGTCTCGGTAGAGTTTCCGGAGTGCGAAGCTTGCTACTACGACTCTTTAACTTACGAGGATCATCAGCAAGGCAAGTCTTGATCATGTTATTTCTATACCTATGTTTTTGTGCATTAGAATTGTCACCACTCCACCACGCATGCAGTAGTGAAATCTTGAAGTCATTAAACTTGAGTAGTATCACGTGGTAGGATGAACCAATCCCCTTGTTACCATGACCCCGGGACGAAGTAGTTTATTTTGCTATGCTCGTAGACGGGTTTTGGGTTGAGTGAAATTCATAAGCAAGATGTGAGAGTCAATGATGATGACAACCCCATGAACTACAATGATCAAGAAGGACTTCGGAAAATCACTACTGGGTGGAGGACGGTTGACGGGCACCCTGGAGCACCCAGTGGTGGCCGGGATGCATGGAGAAGCGCCATGACATCCTGCGGAAAGCTTCACCCAGCCACGAAGAGAAGGATGGATGCCCCATGACCGGAAGCTTACCTGTGCAGCCGCAAGCCATTATGGGCTCTGGCTGGGTTGACCCTAGTAGTGACGCTGGCTGGACGGTACTACGAGATGTAGAAGAACGGTAGGATTGGATGGGTACCGGCAGTAGCCAGAAGAACTCTTCGGAAGACCCTGTTTCATTCGTCCCGTCTTCAAACACCATGAAGTGCGAAGACTTTAAAAGGAGGGAATGATTCTTGCGGGGAAAGTGCACAAACCTCTGCAGAGTTTAAAGATCTAATCGATTAGCCGTGTCCCCGGTTACGGACATTTGAGCCTTTGGAACTTGGAAGTATTCGGAATTCTCAACACTGAAACTAATGAATTAATTTGAGGGGTTTATGACTTAATAATTTGGGAACGAGATATTGGTTGGCGGAACCATCTCAATAACTACCAACAATTTGTAGTAATTTGCAAACAAGTCCACTGTAGTAGGATAAAATTGGCTTTACGCAAAATGATGAAACTTAGAGCTCCACAGCCAAAAATGCATATAGTGTAGTAACTTTATTATTGTTATTCTTCATGACTTGCCAGCTTATTCCAAAAGCTGACCTACATGGCTGCAACGTCTTATGTTGCAGAGGTATATTCCGATCAGGAGTGAGGCTACGCTCCGCGCTTGGCGATTGCCCTTTGGAGTCGGATGGACTCGCTTTACCTTCGACGCTTCCGCAGCATTAGTAGTTTATTTCTCATGAGTTGGCCTTGAGCCGAATTTATTCCCTTGTAATAAAGACTCTATATGAGAATCGTGTAATAAAATTCAGGTGTGATTGAACTTTGATTACTTTATCGATGTACTGTGAGTACCAGCATGATCTTGGGATGGTACAGACACAGAGATTTGACCGATTTTGGGTCAGGTCGCTACAGAGATGGTATCAGAGCACACGCTGACCGTAGGATCGTAACCCCTAGGATCGGAAAGCCATTAGCAGAGACCATTTACTTTAAATCCTTTTCATTCCGTAAATTCTCCCCTGTTCTATTCTAACTCTTCTCCCCTTTGCAACATTCTAGATGGCCGCCGAGTTCACCCCAGTTTTGCTACCGGAGTTTTGCCAGCCCGATGAGACGATGCCCTTCGGCAGGAAGCTGGTCCAGATGGTAAAGAAGCTGAAGATAGCTCTGCCCTCGATCACCGGGAAGCCAACCAATGCACTTCCGACGGACACCCGCTACAGGATTGAAGTGCATATCCCAGGGAGAACCTTTGGAGGACACACGGAGCCTATCAACTTTGAGTTCACCGAGTTCAACTGGATCATCGGAAGGGACGTGGCGATCTATCGAGCACTTGGACATCTCCGAGAGGAGTACAGGGCCGAGCTCGATCACTCAGACCTCGCCATGGTTTCTCGCAGGGCAAGGAATGGAGATATCATCCGTACCATTGAGGACGATTCCACTCTCTCGTACATCCAGGACTTGGAGTGTCTTCTCAGGAAACAAGAGATTCAGACTCGCCGTAACTCGAAGACACACCGGAAGCTTTTGTTCCGCAAACTGGAACTGGAGGAGAAGGCACGCGCAGACTTCCTTGGCCATGAGGAAGAAATCACGGACTTCATGGAGATAGTCGACGACCTGAAGATGAAGCTTGCCGCGATAGAGGAAAAGATGGACTTGGGAGAGGACCTTTATCCGAGTGGAGATGAAGGACCCCTCGTGAGCAATGATCGGGATTTTGAAGGGAGTACCACTGAAGGAAACCCCAAGAGGAGGCGCCACTGATGAAGACTTTTTAGTCGACCACCATGTTATCTTTTACTTTTCGACGATCAGTTAGGCCGATGTTTTTCCTTCGATTAGTCATGAGCTTTTGTAATCGAGATTGAACCATGTTTGAATGGAATGAATAAATGATTGGTGTGTTATATGATTGTGCATTCATATGGGTAGTGTTATTCCTCATAGACCATTGTTCTATTCTAATTTCTCATCCACTCCAAAACACCAGATGCCTCCGAGACGTGACACTGGTTTCCCGCCGGAGCTCACCCAGCTGCTCCAGCAGCAGAATGCACTGATGCAGCTCCTTATTCAGAATCAGAACAACACCGCCAACAATCCACCGCCACCACCCACTGTGGACAACTTGACTCGATTTCTGAGGTTGAATCCGCCAGTGTTCTCTAGTAGCACTGAGCCAATTGTGGCTGATGATTGGCTCCGCAAAGTCGGAAGAGAGCTAGTCACCGTTGGATGCACTGATGCTGAGAAGGTGCGCTTTGCCGCACATCAACTTGATGGACCTGCAACTTCTTGGTGGGAGAACTACACCGCCACTTATCCCATTGGTGCTATCACATGGGATCAGTTCCAGCAGGCCTTCCGCACTGCTCATGTCTCAGCTGGAGCCATGAGTCTGAAGAAGCGTGAGTTCCGCAACTTACGCCAGGGGAACCGTACTGTGGCACAGTACGTGGATGAATTCAGCAAGCTTGCTCGCTATGCCCCTGATGATGTGGCCACAGATGCCGCCAAGCAGGAGAAGTTCCTCGAGGGACTCAATGATGAACTGAGCATGCAGCTCATTGTGGCTACCTTCAACAACTACCAGGAGCTGGTAGACAAGGCCACCATTCTTGAAGGCAAGCAGCAGCAGATAGAAAGCCGCAAGCGGAAGTACAGCCAGGGGAAACACAACTCCGGAGCTCAGCAGAAGCCCCGTTATGCACCATACTCAGGAGGGCACACCCATCATAACCATGGAGGTCATAACCATGGAGGAAATGGGAACAACCGTCACCAGGACAACAAGTCAGGCAATGGCAATCAGCATCGTTCTGCCCCGGCTCCGAAGGATCTGAGCCACATCACCTGTTTCAAGTGCCAGAAGACAGGGCACTACGCCACCGACTACCCGGAGGCCAAGCAGAGGAATGGAAATGGCAATGGAGGCTCAGCGAAGAAGCCCAATCCGTTCCCTCGTGCTCAGGTGAACCACATCGACGTGGAGGACGTCTATGATCAGCCAGACACTGTGGTTGGTAAGTTTTTATTGAATTCACGTTCAGTATTGGTACTCTTTGATTCTGGTGCAACGCATTCATTCATATCAAGGGTAGTTGTGGAAAAGTACGGGTTGCCCACTAAAACCCTTAGAAGCCCCCTTCGCGTCAGTTCTGCAGGAGGAGAAATGATGGCAGGCTTAGGCTGTCATGCAACCCTCAACATCGGGAACCATAAATTTCCCGCAGACCTCATAGTGTTGGAAACCCAGACCTTGGATGTAATCCTAGGCATGGATTGGTTGACGAAGTTTGAAGGGAACATAGACTGTGCCCGCAAGTCGATTCTGCTCACCACCCCGGAGCAGAAGAGGATCAAGTATGTAGCCAGGCATAGCCAGATGAAGAATCAGGTGCATTCCCTCACGGGAGTTGTTCAGGAGGAAGTGCCAGTAGTGCAAGACTTTCCCGATGTGTTTCCGGAGGAATTACCAGGAATGCCACCGGACAGGGACATTGAATTTCTGATTGAGTTGTTGCCCGGCACAGCCCCAATATCCAAGAGACCTTATCGGATGCCACCGAATGATTTGAAGGAGATCAAGAACCAAATTAATGAGCTGTTGGAGAAGGGATATATTCGGCCAAGCTCATCACCTTGGGGAGCCCCAGTTCTTTTGGTAGAGAAGAAGGATGGAACCTTGAGAATGGTTGTTGATTATCGTTCGTTGAACGACGTGACCATCAAGATCAAGTACCCTCTACCGATGATTAATGATCTATTTGATCAGCTAGTTGGAGCCAAGGTATTCTCCAAGATCGATCTTCGATCAGGGTATCATCAGTTGAAGATCCGTGAAAAGGATATACCCAAAACAGCATTCACTACCAGGTATGGTTTATATGAGTATACCGTCATGTCGTTTGGATTGACTAATGCTCCTGCATACTTCATGAATTTGATGAACAAGGTATTTATGGAATATCTGGACAAGTTTGTCGTGGTGTTCATCGATGATATACTGATTTTCTCCAAGAGCGAGGAAGAGCATAAGGAACATTTGCGTCTAGTTCTGGAGAAACTTCAAGAACATCAGTTGTATGCCAAGTTCAGTAAATGTGAATTCTGGCTGAAGGAAGTCGGATTCCTCGGACATGTTATTTCAGGAGAAGGAATAGCAGTTGACCCCACCAAGGTTGTATCAGTCACCGATTGGCAGTCACCCACCACAGTCAAGGAGATCCGCAGTTTTCTCGGACTCGCAGGATATTATCGGAGGTTTATTGAGAATTTCTCGAAGATTGCCAAGCCCATGACTGAGCTGTTGAAGAAGGAAGCCAAGTATGTTTGGACCGAGGCTTGTGAAGCCAGTTTTCAGGAATTGAAGAAACGTTTGGTTACAGCCCCAGTACTGATTTTGCCGGACATACACAAGGATTACCAGGTATATTGTGACGCTTCTCGTCAGGGACTCGGAGGAGTACTCATGCAGGAAGGAAAAGTTGTAGCTTATACCTCCAGACAGCTACGACCACACGAGCTGAATTATGCCACACATGATTTGGAGTTAGCAGCCATAGTGCATGCACTCAAGACCTGGAGACATTTCCTCATCGGAAACCGTTGTGATGTTTACACAGATCACAAGAGCTTGAAGTATATTTTCACACAGAAGGAATTGAATCTCAGGCAGAGGAGATGGCTAGAATTGATAAAGGACTATGACATGAGATTGCATTACCACCCCGGTAAAGCTAATGTTGTAGCAGATGCTTTGAGTCGTAAGAGTTATGTGAATACTCTTACAGCAGGAGGATTACCCCAGGAGTTAGTCGATGACCTCAGAGATCTCCGACTGGAGATAGTTCCGAGAGGATTTGTGGCAACTCTGGAAGTACAGTCCACTTTGGCCGAAAGGATTCGTGAAGCCCAGAAGTCGGACAAGGGAATTGATGAGATAAAGCAAAAGATGGAGGAAGGAAAAGCTAAAGGATTCTGTAAGGATGAACACGGAACTATATGGTTTGAGGATCGTATTTATGTGCCCAATGATCCCGAACTCAGGAAGCTAATTCTTCAGGAGGCTCATGATTCACCGTACTCGATTCACCCTGGCAACACCAAGATGTACCTGGATTTGAAGCAAAGTTTCTGGTGGACAGGTATGAAGAAGGAAATTGCCGAGTATGTAGCCGTATGCGATGTTTGTCAACGAGTGAAGGCAGAACATCAGAAGCCAGCAGGGTTACTTCAACCTTTGCCAATTCCCGATTGGAAATGGGAGAAACTTGGTATGGATTTCATCACAGGATTACCCAGGACCCGTTCAGGTTATGATTCCATCTGGGTAGTGGTTGATCGTTTGACCAAGGTAGCTCACTTCATTCCCGTGAAGACTACCTATACCAGTGCTAAGTTGGCCAAGATATACATGACCAGGATCATATGTCTGCATGGAGTTCCGAGGAAAATCGTGTCTGATAGAGGAACACAGTTTACCTCAAAGTTTTGGAAGCAGTTGCATGAAACTTTGGGTACAAGGCTGGAATTCAGTACAGCTTTTCATCCGCAGACAGATGGACAGACCGAGAGAGTCAACCAGATTCTGGAGGACATGTTGAGAGCTTGCGTGCTAGACTATGGGTCTAGCTGGGATGATAATTTGCCATACGCAGAGTTCTCGTACAACAACAGTTATCAATCCAGTTTGAAGATGGCCCCTTTCGAAGCTCTATACGGAAGGAGGTGCAGAACACCATTGCTGTGGGATAGTGTTGGAGATCGATCACTTTTCGGTTCCGACCTTATCAGAGATTCCGAAGAGAAAGTCAAGCTGATTCGAGACAGACTCAAGATAGCACAGTCGCGACAGAAGAGTTATGCCGACAGTAAGCGCAAGGAGGTAACTTACGAAGTCGGAGACCGAGCATATCTTCGTGTGTCTCCACTTCGTGGGATCAAGAGGTTTGGAGTCAAAGGAAAGTTAGCACCCCGATTCATTGGCCCATACAAAATCCTCGAACGTCGTGGAGAGGTTGCGTACAAGTTGGAATTGCCGGAAGGATTGTCCGGAGTTCATGATGTCTTCCATGTTTCTCAGCTGAAGAAGTGTCCTGCCGACATGGCCGATGTTCCGTTGAGAGACACAGTGCCCCTAGAGGCCATACAGCTTGATAGTGATCTGACTTACAAGGAGAAACCCGTCC
>NC_057804.1:98640288-98672366 GCF_018294505.1 Triticum aestivum
GCCCCGACGCACTCTCGCCGCCGCCGCCGCCGTCGCCGGAGTCCGGTAAGTCACCGGCATCGCCCTCCCCCGTCCGATCCTAGATCTAGGGCTAGGATTAGAAACCCCGAAGGGTTAGGTTTTATTCATAAAACCGGCCGGTTCCGATCGGTTTAGTTTTAGTTTAGGTTTCTATTTTTAGGCCGGTTCGTTTAGTTTAAACCTAGGCCCGTTTAGACTAAGTTACGCCTAGTGCACAGTATAGGCCCATTAGGCCTTTTTCTTTTTAGTTTGAATTTTCTGTTTTAGCCGAATAGTTTCTGTTTTCAAAAATGTATATCTTTTATTATGCTTAATATTTTTAGATGATTCTTTTTTTGTTGGATTGCAAATTTTCTATAGTTTTTGTAGAATATATATTTAGCTATGTTAAAAATAATTAAAATGGCTTTATTTTAGTTTTAGTCAGAATAGTAAATCTGCTATAACTTTAGTTAGAAAAATTATTTTTGCATGATTCCTTTTGACCCAACTTTATTTTGTCATTGCCAAACCCTAGAAATTAACTTTGGTATTTTAGGATTAATAAATAATTAGTTTAAAGCAGAATCCTATTAATCCTAATTAATTAACTAGTTCCTGTTTTCCTATTAGATTAATTAGTAAATTAATTTATTTTTAACTTGTGATTAGTTATTCTAGGTTAGTTTCTGTCATCCTAATAGTTGAACTTTTATTTATAATTAATAAAAGTTTTTTAAATTATTTTCTTAATAGAAATTGGATTAGACCTAAAATGAGTTTTATAATAGCTTTTTAATTAATTTTTTTTGCTCCTAGTTGCTTAGTGAAACCTTTTCTGTTAAGTTAACTTAAAACCATGATTTGGTTATATTAAGGAATTTTTATTATATAAAAACTATTTTTTTTTTTTGCTATGGTTTGAAGTAGGGAAACTTTGAGTGATTTTTCTTTGAGTTTTCCTTTGGATTTGGTTTTGGTTGCTTTGTTGTGTTAGGTTACTTTTGTTATGTTGTGTTATGCGATCCTATTGTTTTGCTTATTGTGTTCATTGTTTGTCTCGGTAGAGTTTCCGGAGTGCGAAGCTTGCTACTACGACTCTTTAACTTACGAGGATCATCAGCAAGGCAAGTCTTGATCATGTTATTTCTATACCTATGTTTTTGTGCATTAGAATTGTCACCACTCCACCACGCATGCAGTAGTGAAATCTTGAAGTCATTAAACTTGAGTAGTATCACGTGGTAGGATGAACCAATCCCCTTGTTACCATGACCCCGGGACGAAGTAGTTTATTTTGCTATGCTCGTAGACGGGTTTTGGGTTGAGTGAAATTCATAAGCAAGATGTGAGAGTCAATGATGATGACAACCCCATGAACTACAATGATCAAGAAGGACTTCGGAAAATCACTACTGGGTGGAGGACGGTTGACGGGCACCCTGGAGCACCCAGTGGTGGCCGGGATGCATGGAGAAGCGCCATGACATCCTGCGAAAAGCTTCACCCAGCCACGAAGAGAAGGATGGATGCCCCATGACCGGAAGCTTACCTGTGCAGCCGCAAGCCATTATGGGCTCTGGCTGGGTTGACCCTAGTAGTGACGCTGGCTGGACGGTACTACGAGATGTAGAAGAACGGTAGGATTGGATGGGTACCGGCAGTAGCCAGAAGAACTCTTCGGAAGACCCTGTTTCATTCGTCCCGTCTTCAAACACCATGAAGTGCGAAGACTTTAAAAGGAGGGAATGATTCTTGCGGGGAAAGTGCGCAAACCTCTGCAGAGTTTAAAGATCTAATCGATTAGCCGTGTCCCCGGTTACGGACATTTGAGCCTCTGGAACTTGGAAGTATTCGGAATTCTCAACACTGAAACTAATGAATTAATTTGAGGGGTTTATGACTTAATAATTTGGGAACGAGATATTGGTTGGCGGAACCATCTCAATAACTACCAACAATTTGTAGTAATTTGCAAACAAGTCCACTGTAGTAGGATAAAATTGGCTTTACGCAAAATGATGAAACTTAGAGCTCCACAGCCAAAAATGCATATAGTGTAGTAACTTTATTATTGTTATTCTTCATGACTTGCCAGCTTATTCCAAAAGCTGACCTACATGGTTGCAACGTCTTATGTTGCAGAGGTATATTCCGATCAGGAGTGAGGCTACGCTCCGCGCTTGGCGATTGCCCTTTGGAGTCGGATGGACTCGCTTTACCTTCGACGCTTCCGCAGCATTAGTAGTTTATTTCTCATGAGTTGGCCTTGAGCCGAATTTATTCCCTTGTAATAAAGACTCTATATGAGAATCGTGTAATAAAATTCAGGTGTGATTGAACTTTGATTACTTTATCGATGTACTATGAGTACCAGCATGATCTTGGGATGGTACAGACACAGAGATTTGACCGATTTTGGGTCAGGTCGCTACATTCTCCAAGGTCCTTCATCGAAAAACACTTATTCAAGTAGGCCTTTATGCTATCCAAAAGTTCTATATCATTTCCCATCAATAGTATGTCATCCACATATAATATGAGAAATGCTACAGAGGTCCCACTCACTTTCTTGTAAACGCAGGCTTCTCCATAAGTCTGCACAAACCCAAACGCTTTGATCATTTCATCAAAGCGAATGTTCCAACTCCGAGATGCTTGCACCAGCCCATAGATGGAGCGCTGGAGCTTGCACACCTTGTTAGCATTCTTAGGATCGACAAAACCTTCCGGATGCATCATATACAATTCTTTCTTGAGGAAACCATTAAGGAATGCCATTTTGACTTCCATTTGCCATATCACATAAACATAGAATGCGGCAATTGCTAACAAGATTCGGGCGGACTTCAGCTTCGCTACAGGTGAGAAGGTCTCATCGTAGTCAACCCCTTGAACTTGTCGGTAACCCTTAGCGACAAGCCGAGCTTTATAGATGGTAACATTACCATCCGCATCCGTCTTCTTCTTAAAGATCCATTTATTTTCTATCGCTCGCAGATCATCGGGAAAGTCTGTCAAAGTCCATACTTTGTTTTCATACATGGATCCTATCTCGGATTGCATGGCTTCAAGTCATTTGTTGGAATCTGGGCCCGCCATCGCTTCTTCATAGTTCGAAGGTTCACCGTTGTCTAACAACATGATTTCCAGGACAGGGTTGCCATACCTTTCTGGTGTGGAACGTGTCCTTGTGGACCTACGAAGTTCAGTAGCAACTTGATCCGAAGTACCTTGATCATCATCATTAACTTCCTCTCTAGTTGGTGCAGGAACCACAGAAACATCTTCCTGAGCTACACTACTTTCCGGTTCAAGAGGCAGTACTTCATCAAGTTCTACTTTCCTCCCACTTACTTCTTTTGAGAGAAACTCTTTCTCCGGAAAGGACCCGTTCTTGGCAACAAAGATCTTGCCTTCGGATCTGAGGTAGAAGGTATACCCAATGGTTTCCTTAGGGTATCCTATGAAGACGCATTTTTCCGACTTGGGTTCGAGCTTTTCAGGTTGAAGTTTCTTTACATAAGCATCGCATACCCAAACTTTTAGAAACGACAACTTAGGTTTCTTCCCAAACCATAATTCATACAGTGTTGTCTCAACGGATTTAGACGGTGCCCTATTTAAAGTGAATGTAGCTGTCTCTAAAGCGTATCTCCAAAATGATAGCTGTAAATCGGTAAGAGACATCATAGATCGCACCATATTTAATAGAGTGTGATTATGACGTTCGGACACACCGTTATGCTGAGGTGTTCCAGGCGGCGTGAGTTGTGAAACAATTCCACATTTCCTTAAGTGTGTACCAAACTCGTGACTCAAATATTCTCCCCCACGATCTGATCGTAAGAACTTTATTTTTTTGTCACGTTGATTCTCTACCTCAATCTGAAATTCCTTGAACTTTTCAAAGGTCTCAGACTTGTGTTTCATTAAGTAGACATACCCATATCTACTTAAGTCATCAGTGAGGGTGAGAACATAACAATAGCCACCGCGAGCCTCAACGCTCATTGGACCGCACACATCAGTATGTATGATTTCAGTAAGTTGGTTGCTCGCTCCATTGTTCCGGAGAACGGAGTATTGGTCATTTTGCCCATGAGGTATGGTTCGCACGTGTCAAATGATTCGTAATCAAGAGACTCCAAAAGTCCATCTGCATGGAGATTCTTCATGCGTTTGACACCAATGTGACCAAGGCGGCAGTGCCACAAGTATGTGGGATTATCATTATCAACATTACATCTTTTGGTATTCACACTGTGAATATGTGTAACATCATGTTCGAGATTCATTAAGAATAAACCATTGACCAGCAGGGCATGACCATAAAACATATCTCTCATATAAATAGAACAACTATTATTCTTAGATTTAAATGAGTAGCCATCTCGCATTAAACGAGATCCAGATACAATGTTCATGCTCAAAGTTGGCACTAAATATAATAACTATTGAGGTTTAAAACTAAAATGGTAGGTAAATGTAGAGGCAGCATGCTGACGGCAATCACATCGACCTTGGAACCATTCCCGACGTGCATCATCACCTCGTCCTTCGCGAGTCTCTTCTTATTCCGCAGCTCCTGTTTTGAGTTACAAATATGAGCAACCGCACCGGTATCAAATACCTAGGAGCTACTACGAGTACTGGTAAGGTACACATCAATAACATGTATATCACATATACCTTTGGTGTTCTGGCCTTCTTGTCCGCTAAGTACTTGGGGCAGTTCCGCTTCCAGTGACCGTTTCCCTTGCAATAAAAGCACTCAGTCTCAGGTTTGGGTCCATGCTTTGGCTTCTTCCCGGCAACTGGCTTACCGGGTGCGGCAACTCCCTTGCCGTCCTTCTTGAAGTTCTTCTTACCCTTGCCTTTCTTGAAACTAGTGGTTTTATTGACCATCAACACTTGATGTTCCTTTTTGATCTCCACCTCCGCTGATTTCAGCATTGAATATACCTCAGGAATGGTTTTCACCATCCCCTGCATATTGAAATTCATCACAAAGCTCTTGTAGCTAGGTGGAAGCGACTAGAGGATTCTGTCGAGGACCGCGTCATCCGGGAGATTAACTCCCAGCTAAGACAAGCGGTTGTGCAACCCAGACATTTTGAGTATGTGCTCGCTGACAGAACCATTTTCCTCCATCTTACAAATGTAGAACTTGTCGGAGACTTCATATCTCTCGACCCGGGCATGAGCTTGGAAAACCATTTTTAGCTCTTGGAACATCTCATATGCTCTGTGCTGCTCAAAACGTTTTTGGAGCCCCGGTTCTAAGCTGTAAAGCATGTCGCACTGAACCAGGGAGTAATCATCACTACGCGACTACCAGGCATTCATAACGTCTTGAGTTGCTCGGAAAACGGGTGCTTCACCTAGCGGTGCATCTAGGACATATGCTTTCTTGGCAGCTATGAGGATGATCCTCAAGTTCCGGACCCAGTCCGCATAGTTGCTACCATCGTCTTTCAGCTTGGTTTTCTCTAGGAACGCGTTGAAGTTGAGGGCAACATTAGCGTGGGCCATTTGATCTACAAGACATATTGCAAAGTTTTTAGACTAAATTCATGATAATTAAGTTCATCTAATCAATTTATTTAATGAACTCCCACTCAGATAGACATCCCTCTAGTCATCTAAGTGATACATGATCCGAGTCAACTAGGCCGTGTCCGATCATCACGTGAGACGGACTAGTCATCATCGGTGAACATCTTCATGTTGATCGTATCTGCTATACGACTCATGTTCGACCTTTCGGTCTCTTGTGTTCCGAGGCCATGTCTATACATGCTAGGCTCGTCAAGTCAACCTAAGTGTTTTGCATGTGTAAATCTGGCTTACACCCGTTGTATGCGAACGTCAGAATCTATCACACCCGATCATCACGTGGTGTTTCGAAACAACAAACTTTCACAATGGTGCACAGTTAGGGGGAACACTTTCTTGAAATTTTATGAGGGATCGTCTTATTGATGCTACCGTCTTTCTAAGCAAATAAGATGCAAAAACATGATAAACATCACATGCAATCAAATAGTGACATGATATGTCCAATATCATTTTGCTCCTTTTGATCTCCATCTTCGGGGCACCATGATCATCATCATCACCAGCATGACACCATGATCTCCATCATCATGATCTCCATCATCGTGTCTTGTCTCACCAACTATTACTTCTACTACTATGGCTAACAGTTTAGCAATAAAGTAAAGTAATTACATGGCGTTATTCAATGACACGCGAGTCATACAATAAATTAAGACAACTCCTATGGCTCCTACCGGTTGTCATACTCATCGACATGCAAGTCATGATTCCTATTACAAGAACATGATCAATCTCATACATCACATATATCATTCATCACATCCTTTTGGCCATACCACATCACACGACATATGCTGCAAAAACAAGTTAGACGTCCTCTAATTGTTGTTGCAAGTTTTTACGTGGCTGCTATAGGTTTCTAGCAAGAACATTTCTTACCTACGCCAAAACCACAACGTGATATGCCAGTTTCTATTTACCCTTCATAAGGACCCTTTTTATCGAATTTGATCTGACTAAAGTGGGAGAGACAAACACCCTCTAGCCACCTTATGCAACTAGTGCATGTCAGTCGGTGGAACCTGTCTCACGTAAGCGTACGTGTAAGGTCAGTCCGGGCCGCTTCATCCCACGATGCCGCCGAATCAAGATAAGACTAGTAACAGCAAGTAAATTGACAAAATCGATGCCCACAACAACTTGTGTTCTACTCGTGCATAGAAACTACGCATAGACCTAGCTCATGATGCCACTGTTGGGGATCGTTGCAGAAATTAAAAAAAATTCTACGCATCACCAAGATTAATCTATGGAGAAACTAGCAACGAGAGAGAGGGGAGTTCATCTTCATACCCTTGAAGATCTCGAAACGGAAGCGTTGCAAGAACGCGGATGAAGGAGTCGTACTCGTAGCGATTCAGATTGCGGTGGATTCCGATATAAGCGCCGAACAACGGCACCTCCGTGTTCAACACACGTGCAGCCACGTGACATCTCCCGCGCCTTGATCCAGCAAGGAGGAGGGAGAGGTTGAGGAAGACAGCTCCAGCAGCAGCACGACGGCGTGGTGGTGGTGGAGCAGCAGTTCTCCGGCAGGGCTTCGCCAAGCTCAAACGGAGGAGGAGAGGTGTTGGAGAGGGGGAGGGCTGCGCCTTGGATGTGGTGCGGCTGCCCTCCCTCCTCACCTCTATTTATAGGGTGAAGGGGGAAGGGGCCAGCCCCTCTAGATGAGATCTAGAGGGGGGACGGCGGCCAAGGGGAGGGGGCTTGCCCCCCAAGCCAAGGGGGGCGCCCCCTTTAGGGTCCCCCCCAACCCTAGGCGCATGGGCCCTAGGGGGTGGCGCTCAGCCCACTTAGGGGCTGGTTCCCTTCCACATACAGCCCATAGGGCCCTCCGGGGCAGGTGGACCCTCCCGGTGGACCCCCGGAACCCCTTCGGTGGTCCCGGTACAATACCGGTAAACCCCCGAATACTTCCAGTGACCGTATAATGACTTCCCATACATAAATCTTCACCTCCAGACCATTCTGGAACTACTCGTGACGTCTGGGATCTCATCCGGGACTCCGAACAACATTCGGTAATCACATACAAATCTTCCCTATAACCGTAGCGTCATCGAACCTTAAGTGTGTAGACCCTACGGGTTCAGGAATCATGCAGACATGACCGAGACAGCTCTATGGCCAATAACCAACAGGGGGATCTGGATACCCATGTTGGCTCCCACATGTTCCATGATGATCTCATCGGATGAACCACGATGTTGAGGATTTAAGCAATCCCGTATGCAATTCCCTTTGTCAATCGGTACATGATACGTCTCCAATGTATCTATAATTTTTGATTGTTCCATGCTATTATATTACCTGTTTTGGATGTCTATAGGCTTTACTTTACACTTTTATATCATTTCTGGGACTAACCTACTAACCGGAGGCCCAACTCGAATTGCTTTTTTTGCCTATTTTAGTGTTTCGAAGAAAAGGAATATCAAACACAGTCCAAACGGAATGAAACCTTCAGGAGCGATCTTTTTGGAACAAACGTGATCCAGAGGACTTGGAGTGGAAGTCAAGAAACAAGCGAGGCGGCCACGAGGGTGCCCGGCGCGCCCCCTACAGGTGGGCGCGCCCCCATCCTCATGGGCCCCTCGATCATCTACTAACGTACTCCTTCCTCCTATATATACCCATGTACCCCGAAAACATCAGGGGAGCCAACGAAAAACTACTTCCACCACCGTAACCTTATGTATCCGCGAGATCCCATCTTGGAGCCGTCGTCGGTGCTCCGCCGGAGGGGGAATCCACCACAGAGGGCCTCTACATCAACTCCAAGGCCTCTCCGATGAGTTGTGACTAGTTTACCACAGACCTTCGGGTCCATAGTTATTAGCTAGATGGCTTCTTCTCTCCCTTTGAATCTCAATACAAAGTTCTCCTTCCTCTTCTTGGAGATCTATTCGATGTAACTCTTTTTGCGGTGTGTTTGTCGAGATCCGATGAATTGTGGGTTTATGATCAAGTTTATCTATGAGAAATATTTGAATCTCCTCTGAATTCTTTTATGTGTGACTAAGTTATCTTTGCAAGTCTCTTCGAATTATCGGTTTGGTTTGGCCTACTAGATTGATCTTTCTTGCAATGGGAGAAGTGCTTAGCTTTGGGTTCAATCTTGCGGTGTCCTTTCCCAGTGACAGCAGGGGCAGCAACGCACGTATTGTATTGTTGCCATCGAGGATAAAAAGATGGGGTTTATATCATATTGCATGAGTTTATCCCTCTACATCATGTCATCTTTCTTAAAGTGTTACTCTGTTCTTCATGAACTTAATACTCTAGATGCATGTTGGATAGCGGTCGATGTGTGGAGTAATAGTAGTAGATGCAGGCAGGAGTCGGTCTACTTATCACGGACGTGATGCCTATATACATGATCATGCCTAGATAATCTCATAATTATTCGCTTTTCTATCAATTGCTTGACAGTAATTTGTTCACACAACGTAATAATTATGCTATCTTGAGAGAAGCCACTAGTGAAACCTATGGCCCCCGGGTCTATCTCTTATCATATAAGCTTTCAATCTACTTTTATTTGCATCTTTACTTTTCCAATCTATATCATAAAATACCAAAAATATATTTATCTTATCATATTATCTCTATTAGATCTCACTTTCGCAAGTGGCCGTGAAGGGATTGACAACCCCTTTATTGCGTTGGTTGCGAGTTCTTGTTTTGTTTGTGTAGGTGCGTGGGACTTGTGAGTAGCCTCCTACTGGATTGATACCTTGGTTCTCAAAAACTGAGGGAAATACTTACGCTACTGGGCTGCATCATCCTTTCCTCTTCAAAGAAAACCAACGCAAGCTCAAGACGTACCAGTACGTTACTTACCCGAGATTCGATCATCGGTATCCCAATACCTTATTCAATCTCGTTACCGGCAAGTCACTTTACTCGTTCCGTAATGCATGATCCCGTGACCAACTACTTAGTCACATTGAGCTCATTATGATGATGCATTACCGAGTGGGCCCAGAGATACCTCTCCGTCATACGGAGTGACAAATCCCAGTCTTGATTCGTGCCAACCCAACAAACACTTTCGGAGATACCTGTAGTGCATCTTTGTAGACACCCAGTTACGTTGTGACGTTTGGTACACCCAAAGCATTTCTACGGTATACGGGAGTTGCACAATCTCATGGTCTAAGGAAATGATACTTGACATTAGAAAAGCCTTAGCAAACGAACTACACGATCTTGTGCTATGCTTAGGATTGGGTCTTGTCCATCACATCATTCTCCTAATGATGTGATCCCATTATCAATGACATCCAATGTCCATACTCAGGAAACCATGACCATCTGTTAATCAACAAGCTAGTCAACTAGAGGCTCACTAAGGACTTGTTGTGGTCTATGTATTCACACATGTATTACGGTTTCCGGTCAATACAATTATAGCATGAACAATAGACAATTATCATGAATAAGGAAATATAATAATAACCATTTTATTATTGCCTCTAGGGCATATTGCCAACACGCTCGAAGTCAGAGGTAGGAGATGGAGCGGCTTCGTCTTGCACGGAGCTTCAGTGAAGATGTCAAGTCATGCCTGACCGACAGGTGCTACGCTTTGTCATGCCTGGTCGGCAGGTGCTACACACGACAGATCTTCTAGAGACTTCAAGCTGTGTCGGCTAGTGGTACCTGGTGGCCTGGTGCTGAGGTGTACTGGCGGCGACCGCGATTTGCTCAGCAGTTTGCGCACACGGAGGTGATGACGTTGGGCGCCGTGGTGGCGTCGACGACAGCTAAACCGAGCAAAGATGATGCGTCAATACAGCTCTGAAGATGGAGCGGTGACAGTTGGCGGCCGCGGCCTCTGAGAGCGCCCCGGACCGGTGTGTGCCTCATACCCGGCAAGTGGCTTGGTTGGGACCTCAGGTCTTAGATGTTAGGCTTGGCTCCCTTCATTAACTAGGTAGGAGTAGCAACAGATGTTGCCTAGACGGTGGCTTCAGAGTTACTGCTGTATTTCTTTCTAAGGTATTTTATGAATAATTAATAAAGTGACCACATGCAACGCCCAGATGCAGAGGCCGGGGGTCTTCCTCCTTTTCTAAAAAAAATAAGAGTATTGTAGTTTCATTTCTTTGTATCAGACTATTCAGTATTGGCTGTGTGCAACTTAGTTATGCAGAGGCCGTGTGTCACTCATAATGATTTATATCCGCTTGATGCTACATTTAAGATAATAAAAGCGCACTTTATCGAAAAAGCTACCCATCGTCAAGGTCGCCAAATCATGTTAAAGCAGAAGAAACCTCTGAGGGGCCCATATTGCTCAAAACAGAAGTGCTCTGTTTCCTCATCGCAGAGGATGATGCCACCAGCCCCTGGTTAAGTAGTGCTGGAATGCTAGTTTCTTGAATGGCACTTTCAGCTGGCTCTGACGCTATAGTGTAGTCTGCAAGCTCACTTTGTGCTGCATCAACAGATTTGAGCAGCAAAACCTTTGGCCTGTTCGGATGCTTCCTAGCAGCCTTCTCCCATGTTCCTCTTGTTGTTGGAGTGACTCTAGGGTCAAGAGTGACCTCCTTGAGATGTTTGAGATATTCTATTTTGAGGTCAGAAAGGCCATGCAGATCTTTACAGAGCAGCTGGAGTGTGACAAGGAATGGCAGAGCCCCTTCTTCTATTGTGGGGAAAGTTGGACATTGCAGCTCCAAAGAAAGGCGTAGAAGCCTGCAGAACGCCTGGTCTCTTACGACGAATTTCTCAAGGTCATGAGCAACCAGTTTCAAGTACTGCAGGTAGCTCAAATTACTCAAAGCTTCAAGAACACCCGCTGTCAATCTAGTAGACGAAAGGCATAGCTCCCTGAGGCCCCGAAGTGACACAACAAACTGAGGCAGTGCAACCAAGTCGCCATGCAATTTCAGTGAACTGAGGTAGCAGGGTCCTTTTAAGGAATTCAGGAGCCCTTCACAGCATTTGCCGAAATGAAGCGATAAAGAGCGAGAACCAACATTTGCCTGCTTTTCATCCTCAATGAACTGCTGAATGGCCTCCTTAAGATCAGTTTGGTCAGCGCAGCCTGCAGGCGACTCACACAAAATCTTCACCTTACTCAGTTTATTCATATAACCCATAAGATGCAGGAACCCTCCACTTCTGTCGGTAACAAATCCTGCTAGCGTTTCTAAGTTACTTTTTCCTTTGGAGAGAAACTCATGTACTTCACTTTTTGGCTTGACTATATCTGTAAGCTTAAACTTCCCAAATAAGTGAATTAAAGACGGCAACTGGAAGACTTCTACATGCAGTATCTGTACCTTTGTTCTCCTTACATCAAGTGATACCAAATGTTTCAGTTTAACAATATCTCTTGGAATTGTGGTAACACCACCCCCAAGGCTCAGATATTTTAGAAGCAGCAGGTTGCATATGTCTTTGACATGATCATCCTTCAACTCCTCACATTTTTCAAGATCCAATACTCGCAGAAGATGGTACTTGCTGAGGTCCAATACAGTTTGACTTGCCTTCCCGAAGATTGCTAGAGACCGGACAAGTGATAAATCAACATTGTTGAAACTGTCAGCATCTGTAGCAGAGCTATCATGGAGAGAAAGCCGACGAACGTATTTGGGCTCTATCTTGTCATTGCAAAACAAAGTAACGAAGTTCTGAGAGATGGACATGTGCAAAATGAACTCGCGCATCATGCCATATGTCTGACAAGTCTTCACATTATCATTGTTGCTCAAGTTGATTGGCTCAATGATGTTTCGGTCCATGAGGGCATTGAAAGCAGCTATGGGATCAGGGGAGCTCGGCGAAGGTTGCGGTTCTACAAATCCCTCGGCAAGCCATCGTCTCAAAAGACTTTTCTTCCGATGGGACGATTACTTGGGAACATACCAAAATATAGCAAGCAGGCTTTGAGAGCATGGCTAAGCAGAGTGGTGTAGTTATGAATCAGCACACGTCGCATTTTTTCGAAGCTCTTGTCATTCTCCAGGTGATAACCTATCTGGGTGCAGACGTCTTCACAGCTAGGTCCTGTTGGCCAACCCTTTGCTTGCAAGAATTCACCTATTGTCACCAGCGCAAGTGGTTGGCCATCACATTTCTTCAAAACTTCTGCTGGATCAGGCTGCTTGTAACATGAATATTTGTCCGGACAAGCTTTCTTGGTGAACAATTGTTTCGAGCACATTTTATCAAGTCTGCTCATTTTGTGAACATAACCATTACTAGAACTGCAGGCATTAGCTACTGACTGAATAGTCATCGTCACCAGTATTCTACTGCTAATATCCTTATCTGCTGGCAAGGCAGATTTGATGGTTTTCCACTGATCTTCTGTTCGAATGTCATCGATCACAATGAAATATCTGAAAGACAGATCATGAAGAAATATAAGTACACACAGATCATTTTTTGAAGCAAAAATACGACCTTCCATTTATAACACACCCATTAGTAGAACTTGTCTCCATTTACAGATTTTTGGGGTTTAAACCAACAATTTGTGAATGTTTTTGTCATTTGTACTATCACAAATTGGGCTGCTCATCATTAAGATTTGGATCACGTTTCGTTTAGTTTTCATTCAAGCTGACTAGCAAGAAAATACCATACTGGTGCATCCGTGGCAGATAAAACAGAGATGTTTCTTGAAATTATAGGTGCAAAGGCGAAATGAATCAGGCAAAGCCCAAAGTCGATTACCTCTTCTTCACCAGCTGTTGTTTGAGTTCTGCACAGAGTTGTCCGACATCGGAGGTCTCCAGTACATTTTTCCCCTGGCAAGGAGAAGGAGGGGCGCCGGAGCTAAGTTTCCGGAGCATCTCCGCTAGCACCTCCCATGGGCTCTTCAGCGCCGCATAAACCCACGCGTGCCTCTCAAATCTCTCGCTGCGGGTTTCTCGGTTGTACACTTCCGCGGCGAGGGCGGTCTTCCCCAAGCCGCAAAACCCGACGACGGCGATCGCCTTCAGATGGCTAGGCCGCCCCTCAGCCAGCTGCTCCAGCAGCTCCGCGAGGGGCTCGTCGACGCCGACCAGATCCGCGTCAAGGATGCGCGGATCGGACGGGCAAGAGGGCGATTCATCCACCGGCTGGGTAGCAGAAGAGGGCCGGCCGCCGTCGCCGGCGGGGAAGCCGGCCGCGTACCTCCGCTTCCGCTCGTGCGCTTCCTTCGCCATGTGCCTGAGCCGCTGCATCTCCCGAGCGAGCTGCGCGCCGGTCTTGAGCGCCTTGGGGGGCCGAAGCCGAACGCTCCGGCGGAGGAAGGACGCCTGCCGCTCCCAGGTGGCGCGATACATGAGGCCGTCGATGCAGTCCTCTATGCCGTGGGCCAGCTCGCGCAGGTCCTGGATGGACAAGCGCGCGGTGGAGGAGGCCGCTGAGAGCTCGTCGTCGTCGTCGATGGCGCCGACGATCATGCGGAGCTCCTTCACGAGGAACCTGACGTCGCTCTTGACGCCCTTGTGCAGCTTGTACTTGTCGTCGATGAGAGAGAAGAGCCTCGGCAGGATGACCTTGATGAATCCGCCCAGAAGAGCCGCCTCCATCGCCGTCTCCGAGCTATGCTCGCTCCACTCAGCGGAGCTCCCTGGCCGAGAAGGTGGGGAGGGAAGGAAGAGCAGCCGAACAGAGTAGGGAGATTATCCTGCAAATTTAATGGAGATTGGAGAAAGAAAAGGGGAGCGAGGAAAAAGAGAGGACTAGACTTAGGGAGGGGAGATTGGATCATTTGCCCCATTTTACTTAGGCATTAGATGATTTGCCCCATTTTACATAGGATTAGATCATTTGCCCCACTTTTCATTTTTCTTTTAATGATTTGCCCTTTTCAATTACTGTAATCATTTTCGATTTTGTATCCCTTTTTTCTCCATGCGAAAAGACACAATTACCCCTATGGCTAATTTACAATTCTTCTCTGCTTTTGGACTGATATTGCATCGACGAGCTCACTATTCTTCTTTCCCCTGTTCTTCTTTCCCCGGTACACATACCAGAGGAGGCCGACGATGGCACCTTGGCCCTGATCTTGGCAGCAGCGGCCTAGCGCGGCAGCTCCCGCTGCAGATCGTCGGCCGGCGCCGGCTGCTCCCGCTGCAGCTCGGCGGACCGGCGTGTCCCGGGGCTCCCACTGCGGCTCCTCGGCCCAGGGCGGCGGCTCCCGCTGCAGCTCGGCGGACCGGCGGTTCCCGGGGCTCCCGCCGCAGCTCGACGGACCAGCGGGTTCCATGGCTCCCGCTGCAGCTCCTCGGCCCGGGGCGGAGACTCCCGCTGCAGCTCGGCGAACCGGCGGGTTCCGGGCTCCAGCTGCAGCTCGGCAGATGGCGCGCTCGTTGCTGGTAAAAATTACCTTCTTCCAATGATTCATGGATTTACAGTTTTGTTGTGTGTCAGCTCGTTGCGTTGCCGGTAATAGCTATGGCTGGACGACAGTGTTGATAGTACTAATTACCCTATCAGCTGGTACTGCTTCAATCACGGAGCTGGGTACATTATATAAAATGCTTTGTTCAGTTATCTCCTCCAGATGCTTCAGACTTTAATTGTATCACACTGAAAATATATATGCTTCATCTCTTGCTGGATCTCCTTTAGTCACTGGTCAGAGATCTATATATATGGTGTGCATCCTGGCATATGCATTTCGTTGGAAATTGACAGCATATAACATCTTCATAGATTAAAAAAAAAAGACTGACAACATATGTTCACTTAGCACATGGAATTGAGAGAATATATCACACCGAAATCACGAACTGATGCCACAAAAAGGTTGCTTGGTTCAAGTGACATGATAAATTAATCCGAGTTTACATCAAGCAAAAATATATATTTTTCTGAGCCAATATCTTTGAAATTGACAAATTTCAACACCTCTACGAATTTAAAATAGAATTGAATGCACTAAAATTAGAGCTTCTTCCTCTTTGGGGTCAGTTTTTTCTTGCATGCCGTAGAGCGTGAAGGGAAGTGAGAAGTAGGTGATGCTGTAGAATTAACAGTACTTGTCCCAGATGGCCGTGATGCATCGTCTCCAGCTATGGCCATAGCAAGCCTCCTGCATGTTTACACACCAATGTTATAAAAGTAGGATTTTTCTTTTGCATGAATCAAATGTGCATATGACAAATTTAGTAGGAACCTCCTTGTGATAGGCCCAGGGCTGTTATGAAGGCTGGGAGGCAGTGTGATTGTTGTTGTGCGTGTAGGTGTCGCAACAACAACTGGAGCGAGCTCGTGAGCAGACACATCACTAGAAAATTCAATCACACCGGATGTTAGAAATGGTTTAATAGTACTAATTTGATACTAATATAAAGGAGATACTAGTGTATGGCTTACCTCTCTTTAGCTTCATTTTTTTGCAAGTTGCTTTCCTGTGCCCCAATATCCCACATTCTTTGCACCTATTTTTCTGCCAAATCTCTTCTTTTCTTTTTCCTTTTCCTTTTCCTTCCCTTTGTCACCTCCTTCTTGGTCATTTGTTTTGACATTATCATCTTTTTTCTTCCGTTTGTTGCCACCACCGTCTTCAAGGCAACTTTTGATTCTCGGCTTCCTCCGTCTCCCAACGGAGCTCTTTAAATCCGGTGGCACCATCTCAAAATCTAGATTAACATGAGGCCATTGAGACTTGTCCGTGATTGGTTCAATCTTTCCAGCATAGGCAGCCCGGAACCTACTCACAGAGTAGTATTCATGTACATATGGTTGAAAGTTTACATCTGTCGTCTCTATAAGGAATGCAAGTGCATGCTCACATGGCTTTCCAGTGTGTTGCCATTCTAGGCAAGTGCACTCACGGCTGCCTATCTTCACAACATGCCTAAGATTATTCTTGCTAGTGTCCTTGACCTCACAACTTTCTCGGGTTGATCTTCCAACAACCAAATGGTCAAGTTGCCTAGTTCTATTATTTATTTGTTGAATGATGGCAGGCAATATCTCTCCCTGGAGCATTTTCCCAATCCTTCTCCTTCTATAAACAAGTATCATAATTTTCTCTCTTATTGCATCGGCTAGCTCATTCATGGGCAGCTCCTTTGTTCCTTTGATCCAGCTATTGAAGCACTCAGCTAGATTATTGTGAATGTAATCACATTTTATTTCTGTGTTGAAGTCACATCTCATCCACTTTAAGTTATGATAGGTACACAAGTAGGTACTCACTGCAGGTTCAGCTTCAAATATCTTGCCCATATGATAATTAAATGTTTCCAGACGATAAGCCTTGGCTGCTGGCCACATGCGACCAAAAACATCTTCGTGAAACTTCTTTTTGAAGTTTGCCATTAGATGCCTAAAGCATTCCCTTTGCTCAGCTTGAGGGAACACAATTTTAACTGCATTCTCTAACCCTTTGCATGCATTGGTACAAATAGCTAGAGTTTGAAGATGTCCTATTGCCCTATGAAGTTGTTGCATAAACCAAATCCAGTTACCCTCGGTCTCCGTACCAAAGAAACCAAATGCTAAAGGAAACATCCAATTTTGTCCATCTAGTGCTGTACATGCTGCTAATTGACCATTCCACTTTCTAGTCAAAAATGTGGAGTCTATGCTGACATATGGTCTACAACCAGCCAAGAAGCCATCAATGCATGGCTTAAGTGCCATAAAAAATCTGCGGAAATGCACTTCACCTCCTTCCCTCTTGACATCAACCTCGACAATGCTACCGGGAGATCTTTTATCAATCTCAGCTTTGAAATTCAACAATGACTGAAAGCTTTTTCCCCATGTCCCATATAAACTATTCTTGGCCCTTTCTTTTCCCTTGTCAACAGTATGATACCCAATAGTACATTTGTACTCGGCCTGTAGCTTTTTTCGGAGCTCGCTGGCACCAATGTTTGGTTCAGTTTGAAGATACCCCATGACCTTTTCTGCCACCCATGCTTGGTCTGCCATGCTTGTAATCACTGCAGCGGTTGATGAACACTTATGAGGCTTTACTATCTTGTTTACCTGCAGAAAACACAATACCAACCATTAGTTGCAATGGAGGCTTTCATAGCTTCTTCAGATACAATTTTTCGATGCTCAGGTTCGTCATTGATGCCAAGCACCGAGCACATGTTCTCTTCTGTTATAGGAACATCAATTTCTTCATCATTCATTGGTGCTATCTCAATCTGGGACCAATCAACGCTTCCTTCCATAGTTGATACATATGTATCATTGGTAGCCACCGGCCGAGACCTACTTGGAAAACAAAAGATTTTTAGTTATGGAGGGAACATAAGGGCATCATCTAACTAGTTAGCAACTATTAAAAGTATGCTACATGTATGCAACTGCAGGAAGGTAACGATAAGGAGGTCTATCAAAGCCTGCAATCGGTAAAAAAGGTCGTTGACATCCTGACTGTGATTTTGTTATGTTAGGAAACAAGTAACAGATTGTTTAATATTCATTTTCCAGTAAAACTAAGTGTATGCCCATGTCATTGGATTCATGATCCTCCTAGAAGTATTCGTCCACATGGTTTAAAGATTTGGATAATTTTAGAACTTTATAATCCTGAATCCTGATAATTATGTGTCCATCATATTGTTGCAGTTGCAGGGTTACTACAAGTGTAGCAGCGTTAGGGGCTGCCTAGCGAGGAGGCATGCCAAGAGGTTCAAACCCTTGATCCGTGTGGCACTGTGTGTGTTTGGGGTGGGGTGGGCTGGGAGGGAGGGGAGGTAATATACTGACCAATCTGGAGCAGATCGTGGTGATCCATGGACGCAACAGTCGCCTCCCTGTCCGGCAGTCTGTGGGATCGTCTCAGCGGCCATCTGTGTGAAGCCTCGCTGTGCAGGGGTCGTCGGAGTTGATGGCTTGGGGGCCGACGGTGGATCCGCCTCTCCACTAGCCATGAACACCACGACACAAGCAACAGAATCAATCTATGATATGAAAGAAAGTAGATATGATTTGTTCCCTGTTAATTAGTTGGTTCCGTTGGGTAAAGCCATGTAAAGAAAGTAGATATGATTTGTTCCCTGTTAATTAGTTGCTTCGGTTGGATACAGCCTTGTAAAGAAAAAAGATTTGTACAGTGTCAAATTGTAAATTAGCCATAGGGGCAATTGTGTCTTTTCGCATGGAGAAAAAAGGGATACAAAATCGAAAATGATTACAGTAATTGAAAAAGGCAAATCATCAAAAGAAAAATGAAAAGTGGGGCAAATGATCTAATCCTATGTAAAATGGGACAAATCATCTAATGCCCAAGTAAAGTGGGGCAAATGATCCAATCTCCCACTTAGGAGGTGGCCCCCGCCGGTTTCGTTCTCGACAGCCCAAAAAATATCTCAGTAGACTCGCTCCGTCACCGCGGCGGAGTTTCTCCGTCGTATTCTACCGGTGCCCTCCTGTGCCCAAAAAATCCTCTTGGTCTGGCCGCCGCGCCTCATTTCCACCCATCTAGAGCAGCAGCAGCCCTCGCCGGTCCTCGCCGTCGACGAGGTCCGCGCCGGCCGTCGTCCCTACCCCGGGGTCCCCGGCTACATCGATTTGGGGATTTCTGATTTGGTGTGGGGAAGAGGGGAGTCCGGCGGGGAAAAGGTGCAGGGCGGAGAGAAGACAATTCCTTACCGGAGGGTCCTTCAATTCATGCTAAACTTTAGAGCAGATTGAGATGACTTCTTCTCCGTTCTTCTCCATGCTTGGATTTTTCAGATAGATAGAGATGAGTTCTTCTCTGTTCGCCGCGAGCGCCATGGAGGCTCCGATGAGCTCTTCCCTGGGTGCCATGGGCCCCCTTCTCAGGAAGCTGCATGCGCTGCTGGCCCCCGACTACCGGCTGCCCAAGCCACTGAAGCACGGAATCGAGCTCCTCAAGGAAGATCTCGAAGAATTAAGCGCCGACCTGTTGGAGCAGTCAATGGCGGATACCCCCAACCACAAGGCAGTATACTGGATGGATGAGGTGCGTGAACTTTCCTATGAAGCAGAGGACTGCATCGACGACATGATGCTGAGGCACACCGGCGACGGCGCCAAGACCAGACCCGTCCGCAGCCACAGGGTCAGTCGTGTCAAGGTGTCTCGGCTTTTCAAGTCGATCAAGCCGCGCACAAGGGTTTCCAAGATCGCAGAGCTCAGGACCCTGGTGCTGGAGGCAAGTGAACGGCGTGAGAGGTATCATCTTGATGACTGTGCCTCGAGTTCTAGCCGTGTGTTCACTGGGCACAATCGGGTTCCAGGCCTATATGGACAGCTGACGGGTTTCCTTGTTGGTGTCGATGACCTGAAGATTAAGCTTACCAAGTGGCTTACTGAGGATGCTGATCAGCAACTGAAAGTGATGTGTATAGATGGACCTGCAGGGGTTGGCAAGACCACGCTGGCGAAACAGCTGTACCGTGAGCTTGGAGAGCAGTTTGACTGCTGGGCTTTTGTGCGGGCATCGCGGATGTCAGACACAAAGAGACTACTCGGGGACATCCTCTCTCAAGTTCAGCGTTGTCGACTGCCCTCTTATTCCTGCGAGGTGCAAAATCTCATTGACAATCTCATGAAATATCTCCAAGATAAGAGGTACCTTATTTACCTTCTTTTGTCCCGTGGAGGTGTGTGCAATCAATTGTTTTAGCTATCCTAAGACTCAGATATAAAATCCAGTGCTCATGATTGTGCACAGTGGAGTTTTGTGAATGTGCACAGTCGATGGACCAAATGTATGGTATAACTCTTTGAACGTTTGGAGAAACTAAAAAAATAATTGTTTAATTGTATTTCTTGCTTCTACTTAGTGATAGAAATAAAAATGCTAATCAACCATTGTGTACATTAGTATATTTCAGAAAATATATAGTTATATATACATTTATTTTGCAGATACTTTATAGTCATTGATGATCTGTGGGAAACAACAACATGGGATATTGTTAAAAGCGCTTTTCCGGATGGTAAAAATTACAGTAGAATAATAACAACAGCAGAAACTGACAGTGTAGCTCTGGAATGTTGTGGTTATCAGTCTGATAATATTTTGAAAATGAAACCCCTTGGCAGCCATGCCTCTGCAGAATTGTTCTTCAGTATTGTTTTTGGCTCTGAACATCGGTGTCCTGATCAATTGAAGGAAGTTTCAGATAGAATCATTAGAAAGTGTGGTGGTTTGCCACTAGCAACCATCTGTATTGCTGGTCTCTTAGCAAGTCAGATGGATAACTCTGAGCTATGGCATCATCTGCAGAAATGTTTATGCTCCAAATTAAGTACAAGTCCTACTTTGGAAGAGATGCTGAAAGAAGTACTAAACCTTAGCTACAGTAGTCTTCCTTATTATTTGAAGACATGCTTGCTGTATCTTACTATGTATCCGGAGGGGTACACGATGTGGAAGGTTGATTTGTTGAAGCAATGGATATCTGAAGGTTTCATTACTGCAAAGGAAGAAAAAGAGGTAGAGGAAATGGCAGATAGCTATTTTTATGAGCTTGTCAACAGGGGAATGATCCAACCTGAGCAAATTAACCATAATGATGAGGTGTATTCCTGTACAATGCACCACACTGTACGTGATCTTATTATGTACAAGTCCAAAGAAGAGGATTTTATCACTTCCATAGATTATTCAAAAGCCATCACAGGAAATTCTAATATGGTCCGTCGACTTTCTCTCCACTTTAGCAGTGCCAAATATGCGACCAAGCCATCAGGTGTAATACTGTCGCAATCGCGATCACTTTTCTTTTTTGGACTTCTCAGATGTTTGCCTTCTGATGTGGAGTTTAAGTTGCTGCGAGTTCTGACCCTTGAGTTTTGGGGTAACCAATATGGGCATACAAGTCTCAACCTCACAAGAATTTGCAGTTTGGTTCACCTCAGATATTTGAAGATTTCATGCGATATGATTGTAGAACTACCAGCCCAGATGCAAGGACTACGATACATGGAAACACTGGAAATAAATGCAAGAATATCTTCTGTTCCATTGGATATCATTGATCTCCCGGGCTTATTGCATCTATCTCTTCGAGATGAGAGAAATCTACCTGATGGGATTGGCCGCATCAGATCTCTGCGTACACTACAGTATTTTGACCTTGGCAATAACTCTGAAGACAATGTACTGAGCCTTTGTGGCTTGATGAACCTGCAATATCTTCATCTCACCTATTCCACAGTGCAGTCTGATGAGCATCTGAAGAGAAACATGGTAGCTTTGGCCTCTTCTGTTATCAAGCTTGTTAACCTCAAATCTGTCATTCTGGCTCCTGGAGCTTTAAGCACAGCCATTTACCATGATGTCTTGAGCAGCGTTTCCTCTCCTCCCGTCTTTCTTCAGGGTCTTCAGAGACTTGATTTGTTGCCCCCAATTTGCATGTTTTCCAGGGTTCCCAAGGATATTGGAGCAGTTCGCAAACTTTGCTATTTGAGTCTTGTGGTCCGTGAACTACGAAGGAATGATATTGACAGCATCACAGGATTGCCTGCCCTCACTGTTCTTTCATTGTATGTCCGGCAACCCCCTGCAGAAAGCATCATCTTCAACAATGGGGTGTTCCCTGCTCTCAAGTATTTCAAATACATGTGCGGTGTACTGTGCCTGGTCTTCCAGGAAGGAGCATTGCCCAATGTTCATAGGCTCAAGCTAGGTTTCAATGCCCGCAAAGGACAGCAGTATGATGTTTTGCTTGCCGGCATTCAGCACTTGATAAACCTGAAGAAGATTGATGGAATAATTGGGGCAGCCAAGGGTGCTGAGGAACCCGACAGAGGTGCTGCAGAGTCTGCGTTCAAGGACACCATTCACAAGCATTCAAGGTTTCCTAGTTACGTCAACGTAAAAAGGGTAGATTGGGTTGAGGAAGAGAACGAGCCAAGGACCGAAGTTAACAGCTCATCAAGTAAATGTCATGAAATTCTACAAGAACAGCGTGGGGTAAATGAGACCGAGGAAGATACAAAGCAGTTTGCTGATAGCGGGTAGGCTATTTACCAACACCCCCCACCCCCGCGCTAAAAGCAAATATTATGTTCTTTACGACATTTTCCCACAAGTAAAATGTGCACACCGTATTTCGCCAGCAAAACCTTTATGTACTACTCACATTTACTTCCTGATGCTTACATGTCTGATGGTTATACAGGGTGACAAATCAGATCATGCAGGTGTCTCCTCAGCATATGGATTTATGCGCAGTCGATACAAAGCTGACTATGCCTAGTAATAACAGAATGTCATTTCCTGAAAAGTTAGATGATAGTATTGCAGCTGAAGCAGTGAGCTTTTCATGTACTACATCATCTGGTTCGAGTCCAAAATCATCGTCAGCTCCATCATCTCATCACTCTTTACCTGAAACATATACATGGGATCCGGAGGGATCTCCTTGGTCAAGGGCATTGAGCAGTCCTTCTCTTACGCCAAGGAATACCAGTGCCCCTCAATCAGCTATGCATCCGATGTTATCCCCAGAAGATCATATTTCACGCACTGAAGGCACCTGGAGTACTGCAATTCACCCCTTACCACTTCCTCCCAGTGCTATAAGCCAAGTGAAAGCAACTCTCAGCAACCAACCCGCTCCAAAAGTTGAAATGTCCTTAGTAGCTGGTCAATGGGAAAAGAGAAAACTTATAGGCAGTGGTACATTTGGTGATGTATATGAAGCTACCAACAGGTATGTAAGTGTAATCCATATATCATTGCAGCTATTCATGTTAAATTCTGAATGTTGGTTTACTCCCATTTAAATGTAGGCATACTGGAGCTCTTTGTGCAGTGAAAGCGATCAGTATTCCTAATGATTCTAAATCTGCTGAGTCCTTGAAGCAATTAGATCAGGTTATTAAATCTGGCTATGCATTCTTAAGTAATTACAAGCTGTTCTTTTGCAGTAACTTAGAATCTATTTTTTTTATCAGTTACATGAGTTCTGTCTGAATACTTTTCTTTGTTATTGTTCTTTTTGAAGGTTCCTCATTCTGAGAAATAAGTTTCTAGCTTTTTTTTGTTTATGATTACGATTTTCTAAGTATAACCTACTGTCATGTGAGAGCAAATGCACGGCTGACGCGCCAAGGATAGGAGAGCCAGTCGATGGCAGTTTGATCTTCAAGTCAGCCCAGGGATTTCCATATCAATCTATTTAATTAGTTTCCATGCTTGTTAATTCTTGCCTTGGCTTCCAATTTATCTCAACTCTCTATTTAGAGAGGAACTACAAATGTAACATCAAATTTGCCAATAGAACAAGAAAATTAGATTATACTCCAACCCTAGCAGCCGAAACTTAGAATATAATTTCATTTGCTCATAGAAATACTTACAATCTTCGTCAACCAAAAAGGAACTTAAGTCTCTAAAGCACCCTAGTCGTACCACCTTCCTGAGGATTCATTTAAGTTCTCATCATGTGGCAATCACTCGTACTTGGCTTTTCTCCTCTGTGATGACGTATAGCAAGTTTTCAAGATACCTTTGTTGACTTACTTTCATTCTTTTCAGGAAATAAAGCTTCTAAGCCAATTTAAGCATGAGAACATAGTTCAGTATTATGGTAGCGAAACTGTAAGTTTCCCTTCCAATCTGAGCTAAGTAATTCCACATGTTTGCATAATGTAATCTTATTTCTTGGAGGATCTTGCAGATAGAAGGCCACCTCTACATTTACATGGAGTATGTTCATCCTGGTTCAATTAATAAGTATATCCAACAACATTGTGGAGCAATAACAGAATCGATTGTCTGCAACTTCACTCACCATATTCTTAGGGGTTTAGCATTTTTGCATGGCCAAAATATTATGCATAGGTATGTGCAAATATGTATCCTTATTTACATAGTTCCTGCTAACTAGGTCAGTGGGGCATAGTTAAGTATTTGCCCCTTGGGGTTTGCAATATTAGATAAGTTGCGCCTTTAACATGGTACAAGAGCCCAGGTTTAGTTTTATTTAGGACGCCGCAACTCGTCCATCTCTCTCCCTTTTGGTCTCGATCACAAAAAGCTAAAACTTGGTAGAAGATGTTTAAGAGATCACTAAAATAAAAATAATTGTCAAGCCAACATGCCTCGTCCACACAACAACATTTCAAGCATGTATTTATGACTGCCATTTGTGCTGTCCTGGATATTGGCTTCAATTCTTTAGCCGTCCATATGTACTGTTTAATTTTACATTGATATGTTTCATCTTAGCTAGGTTGATATAGTCAAAAGGTTTTGAAGTTGTACTTGGACCTGTCAATATAATATTCTCATATCCCTGGTCTGCAGGTCTAATCTTGTCCATTGTTCTCTGTTAACTCTTATTATCTTGAGTCTATAGCATGTTGCGTCCATAATCATATATTACCTCCGTACCAAATTACTTGTCTTCGATATGTCTAGATATGGATGTATCTAGACACGACAAATCTAAGATAAGTAATTCGGGACGGAGGGAGTACCATTTTATGTCCATCCTTGCCAGTTGCTACTGCTACGAAAAGCAAGGACTTCGAAGCTGCCTCTGTGCAATTATTTTTGTTTATTTTTCTGCCAGACATGTATATGAATGTGGTAAATGAAGGCAGGTTGAAAAGGGACATAGATGCTTATCTGCTTTTGTTGTTATTCTAGACGCACATACACTGGTGGAGGGCTCAGATGTCAAGGCCTAATCTCACATGTCTCAATGGACAACTACCAGAATAGTTAGGAAGAGAGTGTAGCTCACTTAGCTGGGAGAGTGGATGTACAATCCGACCACCTGTGTTCAAGTTTTGCGAACACGAATTTGAGTTCCTATTTCTACGGCTTCCCTTACAGTTTTCTTGCAACTAAAATAACTTCTGGAATTGTTTTTTATGCTGGTATTCACTTCTGCGTCAATATAACACTTTTATGCATATGAATGTGCTCTTACAGGGATATCAAAGGAGCAAATGTGCTAATTGATGGTAACGGTGTTGTTAAATTGGCTGACTTTGGAACGGCTAAGCATGTGAGTGCATCCTTACAATGTTTGGTAGCATCTTCATATTGTACTGTATTGTGTCTCCTTTTTAAGGGTACCTTTTATTTTCCGTTTTGTCTTAGAAGTGCGTCAAGATGATGCAAAACCCTATAGCTCCACCCCACAAGAACGACAAGAACCGAAAAAAAGGAACTAAGAAATAAATCTAAGAAAGCAAAAATTCCGAACTGTGCTGCACTCGGGTGATAGTCTAAACAAGTGAGTTCAGGAGGCTTTGTATGCCATGGGAGCCGTCACAGAGCTTTAGCTCTGGCTGGCAACCATAGTTTTGCCTCACATCGACTTCAGCTAAAAAAATCAGCTGAAAAAAACAATTGAGTCAACCAGCGCTGAACAGTTTGGCAAAGCCCCACTGAAAACACAGTCGTTGCAAAGCCGCCATAACATCTGAATGGTGACTTAGGTTAGCAACCTCGCTCCCTTCAGCTTTTCTGCACCAGCTTGTTCCGCAGCCTGCTCGAACCAAGAGTTGAAGTCACTCTGTTGGATGGGGCCAGATAACTTTTAGGGAGCAGGATGCCAGCACTTGTCTCAAGAATGTGCATCTGGTGCGTAGGTGCAAGATTGTTTCATCTGCCTGGTCACAGAGGGCGCGAGCATCCGGATGATGCAGGCCTCAGCTCCGATGTCAATCATGCGAAAATATTGCACTTTAGAGGAGCAGGGATGAAAGCTGAGCGGAAACTTTCTGTCCGTTCCGCAAAAATATGAAAACAGAGAGAAACTATGGGAATAGAAAAGGAAATTTACAAAATGGAAGCGGAACTGGTAAGTTTCTTGTGGAAATGGAAACAGACAGCGTTTTCTAGTGGAGCACCAGTGAATTAGGAATTTCCGTATCCACACATGCGGAAGTTTCCGTTTATCTATTGCATGTGTAGCCCACTCCAGTCCAACCCATATAGACTTTTGGCGCAATTAAATCTACCACTAAAAAACATAATCCTTCCCCTGATCCTCCCTGTCATCCTGTTCTTCTCAACTAGTATACCTTATTATGTTGCCGAAATTAAAAATTTACACATATACATTACGAGTATTATATTTCGATGATATTATCATAATATTTGTAGTCATTAGCAATTGAATTTGTTGGCATCATTGTGTTTTTCTCTATGTTTCAAGAGGTTTTTGAGTTCCAACAAACTTTCACTTTATATCTGTGTCCACACTATTCGTTTCCATATGAAATTTCTGTATTCGCTTCTGCTTCTACTAAAAAATGGAAACAAATGTGACATCATTCAGTTCCATCCGTTTCCGCTCCATTTTCATCCGTATTTTGCAGTGTATTGCACGGATGCCGAGAGCTTCCAGGTGAATTGATCTTCAATTCCTTCCAGGGGACAAGGATTGGACGTCAACCACCCAGCCAAGTGTGGTGAATTACCGAAAAACGCTTTCGCCCCGCTTTATATATAAAGCAAACCACCGAGCACAAGGTTCAGCAAGGTACCAACAAGCGGAACACACAGACAGCCACCGCACGCAGAGTCTCACAAACAAACAACACATGCACAAGCACGATACAAAGAAGGTTCTGCTGAGGGCACAACTCAACAAGCCCAACACACATAAAGAAGACGCACAAACACAGGCGGCGGCGGCGGTGGAGAAGACCTAATCCGGCTCCGGTGGTGGGGGAGGGAGCGGCGGTGCCAAACGGAGAGCCATCGCATGAAGCTGGGATATGGAGTTGATGGCGTCCATCTCCCTGGGGCGGCTAAGCGGACGCCAAAGCTGCAAGTAACCACACCATTTGAACACAGTAGCATGTCGTAGAGGTATATGCTGAATCACGAGCTTGTTCCTAACCCTCCACAGCGTCCAGGCGAGCACCCCAATTGTCAGCCACCTAATGTGGCGGGACGTGGGGGGCAATGCCTGGAGTTCAGCGAAGAGAGCAGGGAAGTTGTTGTGGCACCAACTTCCACCCACTACTTCGCGGAAACAGCTCCAGAGGAGTCGCGCGGACAGGCAGGTGAATAAGATATGGTTCGAGTCTTCCTCCGTCTCGCAAAGCGGACACAACCCGTCTCTGGGGCCGTTGCGCTTAAGCACCTCCACGCCGGAAGGTTGGCGGCCGCGGATCCATTGCCACAAGAAAATCCTTATCTTTAAGGGGGGCCGGATCTCCCAGATGATCGTGAGAGCCTCCGGGCCCCGGGAAGCTGTGATAGCCCGGTAGAGGGATTTAGTGGAGAAGTGGCCAGAGGGCTCGAGCCTCCACAAGGTGCGATCATCCTCGTGCTCCAAGGCAGGCTCGTGCAGCGTGATACAGTCTAGCATGTCCTGCCATGAGGCATTTTCAACCGGGCCGAACAGCCGTCGGAACGCTAGGTGCCCTAAGTCAATAAGGGCCACCTCAACGGAAATCCTAGGTTCGACCGCGATGGCGAACAAGTCCGGGAAGCGGGCCGCGAAGGGGTCGTCTCCGGCCCAACGATCGAACCAAAACAAGGTGGACGTGCCAGAGCCAACCGCAATCGAGGTCTCGAGGCAGAGGATTGGGAGTAACTGGATGATGGATTGCCAGAACTGAGATCTGCCGGTGCGCTGACAGAAGGCGAGCGGCTGTCCAAGGAGGTATTTTTGCTGAATGATGCGTAGCCAAAGACCACCCTCCCCATCGCAATCCTCCATAGCCACCGAGTAAGGAGGGTAATGTTCATGCGTTTGGAGGACATGATCCCGAGGCCACCCTGGTCGCAAGGCTTGCAGACCTCAGTCCAGCATACCATGTGGTACTTCTGCTTATCGCCCTCCCCAACCCAGAAGAAGCGACCCTGGACTCTGGCAATCTCATGGTGAAGCGTCTCTGGTAGGCCGTAGATGCTCATAATGAACAGAAGCAGGCTAGACAGGGACGAGTTAATGAGCACCGTCCGGGCGGCCTTAGATAGCCATCTGCCCTGCCAAGGCTCAATGCGATGTTGGAGCTTGTTCACCGTGGGGTGAAGCTCGGCCACCGTGAGCCTGGATCGCTAATGGGGACCCCCAGATAGGTCATGGGGAAGCATCCGAGCTGACAGTTGAGGCGATCCACGATGCTCTGGCACTCGTCCGGGGAGTAGCCTAACACCATCACTGCACTTTTATCGAAGTTAATCCTGAGACCCGACATCTGCTGGAAGCAGAGCAAGAGGAACTTCAGGTTAGTGATGTCGTTATCTGAGCCTTCCACCATGATAATGGTGTCATCCATGTACTGGAGGAGGGAGATCGCATGCCCTCCCACCAGATGCGAAACTATGCCCCGGATATGTCCCGCCGCCTTGGCCTTATCCAAGATGGCGGCAAGGGCGTCGACAACCATGTTGAAGAGGAACGGGGAGAAGGGGTCACCCTGCCTCACCCCACAGAAGGTCGGGAAGTAGGGGCCAATTTCTTCGTTGATGTTGACCGCGGTCCTACCCGAGTAGACCATCTGCATCACACGGGTCACCCACCGGTCGTCGAAGCCTTTCCGAAGCAATACTTCCCGAAGGAAGGCCCAACTAACCGTGTCATACGCCTTGTGGAAGTCCAGTTTTAGGAAGACCGCCTTGAGGTGTTTGGAGTGCACCTCGTGGAGGGCTTCGTGGAAAACGAGGACCCCGTCAAGGATGTAGCGACCCTGAATAAATGCCGACTAGTCAGGGTGGGTGATGCGGTCTGCAATCGGGGCCACCGTAATGGCGTACCCCTTGGCGAGGATGTGGAAGATGACATTGATCACCGTGATTGGGCGAAATTGGCGGATATCCGAAGCACTCGGTACTTTGGGAATGAGGGTGATTATTCCAATGTTAAGCCGGGTGAGGTCGATGGAGCCCACAAAGAATTCCTCGAATAGGGCCATGACCTCCGGCTTTATGACATTCCAGAAGGTCTGGAAGAACTTCACTTGTAGGCCATCCGAACCCGGAGCGGAAGTGGGATTCATGCCCTTGATGGCCCGCCCAGACTTACGCCTCAGAGAATGGAGCCGTCAACGCCAGGTTATCAGCCGCAGAGACACAATTGCGGGTCGACCAAATGTCATTGGCCAAAGCAATCCCTCCCCGAGGGGAGGCAGAGAATAGGTCTCTGTAAAAGCCATCTACATGGGCACGGATGTCCTCCGGACTCTGCATGAGGGTCTCTCCGTCCCAGAGAAGCAGGATGGAGTTCCGGCGCTGTCGACCGTTGGCGATAGCTTGAAAGTAGGCCGTATTGGCGTCCCCCTTGAGGACTCAATTTTGCGTACCACGCAGGCGCCAGTATGCCTCCTCGTCAGTGTATATAACCGTGAGCTGGTCCTCAAGATCGTATCGCAGCAGCCATTCCTCGGAAGAGAGGCCTGCGGTGTCAGCCTGGAGGTCAAGGGACTCGATGGAGACTAGAAGAGCTTTCTTCCGCTCGCGAAGGTCCCGCCCCAGGTGGGCACCCCACCCCTTCATAAGTTGGCGCGACAGCCTAAAAAGCACGGACACGGGGACGGAAAGACGGGGATACGCATACGGGGATACGGGATACTGCATTTTTCAGAAACAGCCATTCGGGGATACGGCGAGTATATATAAAATAAAATAAAAATATGCCATGTAATATAGAGTTAAGACAGAAAATTAATGAGAAAGAAATCAAAATAGAGAATCCTGCCCCATTTGATGTCTCTTTTTATCAAGTCCTTGATTGATCCTCATCCCCCCATGCCATGCAACCTAACATCAACAGTACAAGGAGCAAGTATTCATCAATCATCATTCAAGTTCAACAGCAGCACAAGCATTCAACTAGCAACTAGCAAACATGACATGGGTAGCAACAGGCAACAGCAAGTCAGCAGCAGCGGCAGCAGGCCGGCAGCACAAGCATTGAAATAGCAGCATGATTACTACAATCATTCAAAGAGCAGCAAGCACACCATCCATTAGTTCAATGGAAGGAATCAGAATAAAAGAGATGAAGAAGTTGAGGAGAGGCTGCTGGGTTTGGAGATTGGGGAGGGTTACCTGCCGTTGGGAGGAGAGGCTGCTGCCTGCTGGTGCTGTGGGGTAGCAGTCGCCGGTCGAGTGCAGGTGTCGCCGCCGGCGGTGGCGTTGAGTCCAGGCGGCGGTGGCTTCGATCCAGGAGGTGGCGGCTTCGATCCAGGAGGTGGCGGCTTCGATCCAGGAGAGGCTGCTACCTGGGAGCACATCGCTTTTGTGTGGAAGAGATGCGTGCGACTCATGTAAAACATAGGGTTTCGTTTTGGGCCTGTTATTGGGCCAGGCCGTATCCCAACCGTGTCACGGACGTATCCCACCGTATCCCCTCATTTTTTTCTTTATTTTTAATCGAAAATCAGGGGATACTGGGGGACACGCGTATCCTGCCGTATCCCGCCGTGTCCCCGTATCCCGCCGTATCAGAACGGCAGATCGGCAATTCCTGCCGTGTCCATGCTTTCTAGGCGACAGCTTCACACATAATTGCCAGGAGTCCACGGCCGAATGGGTGCGATGCGGGGCTGCTTGCGCCGTGAGCCACCGAGCCCTCACAGACGCGGCAAACTCGGGCTGGTTCAACCAGAAGGTTGCAAAGCGGAAGCGAAGAGGTTGGGGAGGGCGGTCATTCACAGAGGAGAGGAGGAGGGGGACATGATCGGAGCCAATCCGAGTTATAGCCCGAAGAGACGCCAGGGGGCATCGGATGTCCCATTCCGGCGAGACGAAGACCCGGTCAAGAACTGAATGGGTCGGGTCCGTTTGATGATTGGTCCAGGTGAATCTGGCACCAACTCTATCTAGTTCGCGTAGCCCAAGGTCCGCGATGCAGTCATTGAACATCTGCATCCAGGGGAAGTTTACCAAATTATTGCTCTTGTCTTCCTCCGATCGGATGATGTTAAAGTCACCGCCAACCACCACTGGGAGCTGGGCTGCCGCGACCTTCCTACGAAGCTCATCAAGGAAGGTCTCGGAGTGACGGTGATCAGCAGGCCCATAGACCGCTATGATCTCCCATTTGAAGTTCAGAGCATGCTCGAAGATCACCATGCTAACGAAGAACTCGCCCGGTCCATGCTCCCTATCTCAAAGGTGGCATCCTTTATACCTAAAAGGATGCCACCCGAGGGGCCAGTGCTCCCACTAGAAGGCAGCAAATGCCAAGCAAATAGATCGGAGCTCAGATGCTCGAGTTCCGAGAGGGAGAATTCCGTACGCATAGTTTCTGAATGGGCACAATGTCAATTCGCTCGTCACGCATGTACTCGATCAATTGGCGGCGACGACCATCTTGACCGAAGCCGCGGATGTTCCAGAAGAGGGTCCGCATCACGAAGTCATTGGGGGGCTGCTTGACCCCAAGACATGGGATGCACTCTGGATGCGTAGGGCGCCGGTGCGGGATTGGGTGCGGCCTCGGATCTCCGCAGGATCCGCGGTGACGCGCATAATTTGGGTGCCTGGAGGAGCCGAGGGCTCAGGTCCGAGAGTGGTCTGCAAGCAGGCACGGGCCTCGCTAGACGCCCATCAAGGATTTTGCGAG
>NC_057804.1:98672651-98701925 GCF_018294505.1 Triticum aestivum
GACCTCCCCTCTAAACACGATGGCTGAGTCGGCCACCACCTTTGCAAGGTGGCCAAGCGGGGCCAACTCGAGAGCGGAGAACGAGCAAGTAGCATGAGTAACTGGGATGGACGGTGTACCTGGCTCAAGGTTTCGAGCAGCGGCTCGGAGCTCTGCCCGCTCGGGTAGGCAGAGCCGGGCTGCCCGTAGGTCTGGTTGCCTCGATGCGGGCACTGCGGCGTGAGGACGTCGCGGGAGTCGAGGTCGATCTGCCCCGCCTGGAGTAGGCCGCAGTCCGGGGGGGAGGCCACTGGAGTGGTAACCACCGCCGACGTCCCTCCGGAAGCAGCGCACGGGTCAGGCAGGAGCAGGACTGGCGGAGACGAGGGCCGGACCGCGACGGAGGGCAGTGGAGTCGAAGTCATGGCGGAGCATGGGGGGAATTCCGCCTCCCCATGGCCCGACAAGTCCGGCCCGTCGGGAGGGGTCGAGAGGAGCAGGGCCGAGCCAACTCCCGCCTCCTCGGAGGCCTCGGCTGCGGTGGTCGGGAGCTGACGAGCTGGGGTCGGGTCGGCGTCGGCGGAGAGACCAGTGAGAATGTCGGAGAGGACACCGTCGAGGGAGCGGGGTGACGAAGCCGGAAAGACCAGCAAGCTCGCGTCAGACGCGTTGCTCCCTTTAGCGAAGCACGGAGGTGAGCACGCGTCGAGCAGCATGAGAGATGGCTCCATCGCTGGAGGCGGAAGGACCGGGGAGGCGGCAGGCATGGGTGCCGCGGAGTGGGTGCGACCGGCCCCTGAGCCTCCCCTTGCCGACGAGGAGGCTGGTCGGTCGTGGGGAGGGCTGTCCTCGGAGTCATCGTCCTCCTCCGAGCTGGAGTTGCGGCCGTGGCGAGGGTCGCAGTCGCTGCGGCGTCCCTCAGTGCCGGCACCATCCGGGCTACCCCTAAGGAAGCCATCATCGGGGATGCGAGGACGGCCGATGTGGTTGGGCGGCTCGGGGGAGATCTTGAGATCGAAGCCTTGGTCGTTGAAGAAGACCCGGACCGTGGCGCGAGGCTTGGACGAGTCGAGGGATTTGACCTTAACGCGCACCTCCTCTTTACGGAGCAAGAGCTCGTCCACCACTATCACCTTGCCGAGGATTCGGGACATGTGCCGAATGACCCGCTCCGAGCGAGCGATGTCAGGGAGGCCACCAATGAGGATCCATGCCGTGCAGTGGCCACCGCCTTGGGGCCATGGACCGACTCCGAGATTTCCACCACTAGCTTGTTAAGGTCTATGGTGATGTCGCTGCTGCGGGTGCCATAGCCGTGACTGACCGCGTCAGGAAATACCACGGAGAAGGCGTTGCCAGACAACAAGGTGGCCTGCCAGTCCCAGTTGCAGCGGTATAGGTGGTTGAGCTCAGCCTCAATCATCTTAGGGGAGGCCACTCCATCACCCAACACCGTGACAATTGCCTGAAGCGAGGGGGACGGCGGGGGGATGTCGGGGACCTCAATGTGGAAGAATCCCAAGCCCTTGATCCCATGCCCGTACATCATAAGCTCCTCCGAGACCGGGCAGTCCGGGCAAAGGACGGCAGGGTGGCTGGGGTCCAAGCAGAGGTAGCAGCACTAGGGCTTGGTGCATGCCACCTGAGAATGGCCGACAACGCCACAATTGAAGCACTTCAGGAGATCGGCAGCAAGGTCTTCGGGGTGGGTCGTGGCCGAGGAGGGAGCAGGGGGCCAAGGGTGGGCCGCCTGAGGGTGGAGCGCCATTACCCTGCCCCTGTCCCCTCCTTTTCTTCTTCTTCGCACCCTGCCTGCCGCGGATGGGGCCGGGGCCGGGCGGGGGGAGTTGCGGGTCGCTGCGGGGAGGTTGGTAGCGGTGAGGAGGGGCGGGCGGCTCTGCCTGTTGGGCAGCGAGAGATGCGGGGAGTCACGGCTTCCCCTCCGCGGAGAGGGGCTCCAGTCGCGGCGTCGGGTCGGAGAGGGCGAGCGCCGGTGGTCCTGGTGGCCATTGGCAGCAGGCGGCGGCGAGCGGGACCGGCCCCGGCGGTCATCGCGGCCCGGCGAGCGACGCGTGGGAGACCGGTAAGCCAGACGGGGAGGGGTGCGGCGGTAGTCCCATGATTCATGTGAAGACAGGTGGCTCCGGAGGTCGAGCTCGCGTCTGGCTGCGTCAGGGGAAAGGCCTGGGAGCGTCACGGCGGTCGTCCAGCCGACGCTTACGGCAAGCCTCCTCATTCCCCCACTCCCGAGTCATGTTTGAAGGGGAGGTGTCAGCCGGTCAAGGGGGTGAGGCGATGCGGCGGCGCGGGATGAGAGGCGTAGGGGCGGGGTTAGGGTTTCCAGGCGGGGGTGGTCGGTTGGAGAGGGAGGCAAGGGGAACCCGCACGGGGGCCAAATGCCCGTCCCCTTACCAACGGCCCGAGGGGAAGCGGGGACTGGGCCAGGCGCGGGCCTACGGCCCAGTGCCCCGAGGCCAATTGGCGCGGGGCCAGGATGGCTCCCGCCTCTGGTCCCACTTGCGGGGAGGAGCAGGGGCGGCCCGTGACTGAGCGGCCCAGAGGAGCACGACCCGGCAAGCATGGGGCAGGAGTGCCGCTAGGGTTCGCGCAACAACCAGCCGCGCCACCGCCGGCGAGGGCCGTTGCACCAGAGCCAGCCAGGGACGGCGCACGGAGGGGGGTGGCGTCGTGTAGCGGAGCGAGGAGGAGCCGAACGCCGTGATGAACGGCCTGAAGGGCGGCCGACGACCAGACAACGATGAGCCGGAGGGCTGGGAGGCCGGCCAAGCCGTCGCGGAGACGCCCTGCAGGGAGGACCTGGGCACGGCAACAAGAGCAGCGCGCGAGGACGCGCCGGCGCGACCAATGTTGGACCGCCCCGCGACACCCCATGCCTGAGCGTGGCGGCGGAGAGCGGCTCCAACCCCCAAGGCCACGTTTTGGCGGCCACGCGTCGCAGGCACAGCTCCGGCGTGTGGGCGCATCTGCGAGAGGGCGGTTGAGCCATCCCCCACATTTGGACATCGCCGCCGCATGAGCTGAGGTGCGCGCCGTTCGCCGGGGTGGCCGGCGGCCCGATCGTTGTCCTCCGCCAGGTCGGCCCAACGCATACGCGGAGAGGTCGGGGGAGGGGAGACGACGCCGGCGGTGCAGCGAGGGAGGGTCAGGGAGGGGCCTGGGGGCGAAGGCGAGGGCCGGCTAGCCGGAGCAGGGGCACTGTCGCTGGCGGTGTCGCCCGTGGAGTCGCAGGAGCGGAATTCACACTCCATCCCTTGCACGTTTGCACGTTTAGGGCTTCTGAGTTCACCGATCCAACCTCTGCCGCCCAGCTCCATGCATATGGTTCTGCTATAGATAACCCTTGACACAACTGCTGCGACCACTATAGGGGCAATATCAGCAATCGACTATTAGTAAATTTTGGTCTGATCAAAATTTTGCGTGCTTCCCATTGCCCATGTCCACCTTTGTAGCCGCATGAACAAGGCCAGCTATGTGCTTGTTAACTTTGATTGGAAATCTGGTCTAAGACCGAGATTCATCAGTGCTCTGCAGCCACAACCATCTTGCCTGCAATGCCCAGTTCATTCTCTTAATATCTTTGATCTCCCCGAGCTTGATTTATCTGCAACCATCTCTCCATGCTACGGTGCAGTGGCCACGGTTCGTCTCTCAACGCCCTTTCCAGAAGAAGCTTCGCTGTTTCTTATCAACTGTTGTTCAGTCTTCACCCAGTTGGGCATATCTGTAGGTAGCATGGTGTGAACTGCGACTGCAGAGAGACATATTTAACCATCACTAGTCGTCCGCTTTTAGTGGTCATACCAGTTTTCCAGTCGGCAAGCTTATTGTCCATTTTATCGAGGAGAGGTTGATAATCAGTGTGTCAGAGCTTCCAAATTGAAAGTGGAACATATTGAATTTGAAATTCCTTGAGAGGGCAGGCAAGGTGGTGTGTGAGAATCTGAATAATATTGGTGTGGAGTCCAGAGGCATAGCCGAAAGTATGAAGCAAAGCATCAGCTCACGATCTTTGCGAGTTGGCTTCAGGAAGACTACCGCATCATCAGCATAAAGCGACGCAGGAAGCAAACCTTGCATCGCCGCCGCTTCGACCAAACGATGAAGGACCTCCATCAAGATGACACACTTCATCGGAGACAAGGGTCACCCTGGCTAATTCTTCGGTAATTAAACTAATGATAGATTTCCTCACTGGGGATGCTGTTGACAAGCACATGTATACTGGCAGTAGAGAATAGTAAGCATACGAGGTCCCACCTACGATGGCCAAAACACAGTTCACCGACTGCAAAAGTCGAGTCCATGAAGTTCAAGGATGGCTACATGATATCATCTGGTCAGCCAATCAAGTACATCAAGCCAAGTCCATGAAGTTCAAGGATGGCTACATGATATCATCTGGTCAGCTAGTCAATGAGTACATCGTGCTAAGTCCATGAAGTTCAAGGATGGCCACATGATATCATCTACAAAAGCAACTCTAAAGACTCGAACTGACTGCCAGCAGTCGGCCCAAGCCTTGGGTGCACCCACCGGGTGCACTGATTGTGCCCCCAGTCATGAACAACAAATTATGGATTCAGGACCAAGAGAGCCAAGTCTATGAAGTTCAAGGATGGCTATATCTACAACAAATATGAAAAAAAAATGTCTCTAAAGACTGTCCGACTGCCAACAGCCGGCCAGAGCCTTGGGTGCTACACCCATCGAGTGCATTAATCGTGCGCCTGGTGTTGAAGGATCAAAATTTGAACTACAAAAGGAGTGATCTGTTGTACTTCAGCATTCTGGCGGATGGCAATGGCTCCACTCACTAACTTCATGGTATCCATTAGGTGTTTCTTCACTCCCTCTAGCTCAATGGCTCCCCCACAATCCGCTGCAACGTCACAATGGCCCTATCCTCGGGGCTCAGGCTCGCAAGGGGGAATTGCATGGTGCTGGCCTCATCTCCTACATCTCCTTAGGAGGAACCTGGTATGAGTATCACCAAGGCAGGAGTTGGGCCAGTCAGTGCAGTCGGCCCCCGGGAAGCGATCGGATTGATAGCAACGATTGCAGGGATATCAGGCCAACTCCAACGCGCGACCCCATCCTGTTCGCCCACGTCTTTGGGGGTAAATGGACAAAACAGGCCTCCCAACGCGTGGTCGCAAATGGACCGTCGTTCGTTTTCTGTCCGCTTTCGACCCATTCCCAGCCCAAGTTTGAGGCAAGTTTGCGGCCGAGCAGACAGCGCGCAGACGGACGGGACGCGCCCCCTTGTCCTCCCTGGCCCGCCCGTTGGTGGCACAGCTGGCCACCTTCCCTCCTTTTCCTCCAAAACCTCCCGTGCCCCGCCCTCCACTCTCCCGTGCCCTCGGCCTTCCCCCTCTCTTCGTCCACCATGGCCGACGACGCGAATCCTGGCGACCCACCGCCTGTCACGAAGAAGCCCGTGACGAAGAAGCCACGGTCGGAGCTCTCGCGGGCGTCCGCCGCCAAGCTCGACAAGGAATCGGCCAAGAGGAGGGACCGGTGAGCCGTTGAAAAGGAGAAGAAGGCCGCCGCGCGTACGAATCCGAGTGTGCCTTGCGGCGTGCGATGCAGCACCAGGCCGAGATCGACGACAAGGAGTCCATCATCTCCAAGGCGCACGCCCTCCTCATGATGGGTGCTATGGCCCGCCCCACGTCGTCCAATCTCTCAGCCGCTGCCATGGCCGCGGCCAGCACATGCTCGTCGGCTCATCGACCGCCGCAGCACTGTTCCGCAAGCTCGTCCATGTCGCACGGCACGCCGGATTTTCATGGTCCTTCGCCGCACGGCCATGGGTAGACGCAATTCTCTACGTCGCCGGACTGCGTGGTGGTCAATCCGACTACGCCCACGGGTGTCATCGACCTCAACATCATGCCGGGGTACAGTGGCGCTGGCCATTGTGAAGACGGCTCGCAAAGGAAGCAGCCCCGGTCATTCGAGTCGGCTACCATTGCCGGCGCCCGCAAGCTGTTCGGCGATATGCCACCGCTGACGCAGACGCCCACGGTCGACGACCCGTACTACTCCTTGTTCATGCAGAACGTCATCTTCGAGGGCTGTGGTGAGGCGTTCCACGTCGACGACCATGAGCAACCTTTTGATCTCGATGCGACCCAAAGCCAGGATGGCCATGCTACCTATCACGACTCTCAATTCGGCGACCATGATGATGCCGATGAGGACGACCATGGCAAGTCGTGGCATGAATGATGACTTGTATTGGGAAGATGAGGAGGAAGAGCTCGACATTTCGCAAGAGCCATTGTGTTTCATCGACGAGCTCACCCAAAAGGCCGAAGCACAAAAGAGGAGGAAGAGCATTCGCACGGGATCATATAGCCAAGTCGAGGACACTTTGATTTGCGAGAGTTGGAAGGAAATCGGCCAAGATCCAATCAAAGGTGCCGAGCAAAAAGGAGTGGTCTTTTGGACAAGAGTTCACAAGAACTTTCATGAGCGAAGAAAGTTTGCCCCCTACCAATTCGCAAGCACTCGCGGCATCAATTCAATCGAGAAAAGGTGGGGATTCATCCAACAAGAATGCAACAAATATTGTGCGGCGCTTGAGAGCGTCAAAGCCCGTCCCGTGAGCGGCCTAGGCCTTGGTGACTTGGTATAAACCCCTCTCTTTCCATCATGCGTCCATTCATGTTGGCATGCCATTTAAGTTTCATGCATTCTATGTCCTTTCATGTTGGCCGCATGTTTGATTGTGTAGGCATTTCAACCTTTGGAAGCCTTCAAGGCCCGGCACAAAGACAAGCCATTCAATCTCACACATTGTTGGGTGCTCATCAAAGATTGCCCCAAGTTCAAGGACCAATACAATGCTAGTAGGAAGAAGAGAGGAGAGAAGGAGGCGGCAGCCGAGGCTGATGCGGGTGACGTGCTCAAGAGGCCGAGGGGCAAGACAAGCTCGAAGTCCGACGAGAAGCGTGATGTGTCTTCTATAGCCTTGCAAGGAACTTTGGAGGATATGATGAGCCAAAAGGAAATGCGAGAGGAGGGAAGAGCAAAGGAAGGGGGGAGCAAATGAAGATATACCTAGATCTTCAAACGAAGAAGCTTGACATGGAGGAGGCCGTGAAGAAGAGGAAGCTTGACATTGAGGAGGCCGCTCAACTCAAGAACCTAGAGGTCGAGGCCACCAATGCCGACAGTAAAGCCAAGGAGGTGGCGCTAGCGATCATGGTCGTCAACAAGAACAACATGTCACCGGAGAGGAAGGCTTGGTTCACGAACCGGTAGAAGGAGATGTTCGCCCGCGACGACATGATCTAGGTGAGATGGTGGCTGCGATGGCGGTCCTTTTTGAAGGCTGGCTCCTGTGCCGGCCGCTGGCTTTGTTGCCGGCAAGAAAACTTGTCTCTTTTGAAGGCTGGCTAGTGTGTCGGCCGCTGGCTGTGTTGTCAGCGTGAAACATATCTTTTTGAAGGCTGGCTCCTGTGCCGGCCGCTGGCTTTGTTGCCGGCCTCAGACTGTAGGCCGTCGGCGTGTTGCCGGCCAGTGTGATGAACTAGTGTGAACAGCGGCCGCAGCTAAAATCCTTTGTTTCTCACTTTTGCATGCACGCGGACAAGAGCCGAAATGCGGCCGCGCGTTGGGCGCACGGCCGACGCATCCACGAACCCGGGCGGACACGACCCCATTGCCACACACCAAACGGACGAAATCCGGACAAAGCGGACGTTCGTTTGGGGTCGCGCGTTGGGAGTTGGCCTCAGTAGCCCCCTCCACGGGGGCAGCTGGTGGAGCGGGTGGTGCAACAGTCTGTGGGGCAGCTGGTACCGCAGTCAACAACTTCTCCACGGGGGCAACTCTCTATTGGCTGGGTCTATGGAATGGGGCTGGTCATCCTTTTTCTGGGTGCCTGCGTCCACGGGAGCACCGGGGTCGGCAAGCCTGGGAGCTGGGGGGTACATCTTCCTTAGTCGGCTCAGCCTCTAATGTCGGTTGAGTGGACATTGATCTCTTTCCGGTGGTCTTCTTCTGGCCAGCAAGCAAAGCTGGACTTTTTCTTACTGCATCAACGGAGAGACGACTGTCAGCACTTCAAATAAATTCAACAAGATAGAAAGGAAGAACATATGCACTAAAGCCTACCAGTCGGACTTTGGAATGTTCTTCAATCCGGGTGCGCAGCGAACGGTAGTGCGACTCATAGGGACTTCTGGTGGATCCTAGGCTGGAGCCGGGCGAGAGTGCTTGGAGCTTTCCTCCACATCAGTGCTGGTGGTGCCCTCATCGCCGCCTCCGAGGCTGAGCGGACTAAGGGAATGAAGTGATCTCCTCCACCTCCGGGTCTTCCTCCTCATCGAAGCTCAGCAGGCTGCTCGCCTTCCGCCATCCAGCCAGCTTTCCTCCTCTCTCGTGTTTAGAAGATTCATCCTGAGAAGAGATAGAAGGACCTGACTGCTTCCTCAGCTGGAAAACTGACAGAAGATCATTGTTACCAACGCATATATTCGACTGTGAATAAAACCAAGTGAATAAATCTTACCCCCATGGGGATCAGGCCGGCACCAAGGGGCTTGATTGGGCCGTCTTGGCAGAGGTTGCTGCGAACCTGGGTGAGCCGCTTCATCCGAGTCTCGAAGCCTTCGTCAGACAGTCGGAGCGGCGTGGCCCTTGTTGGATTGTTAGAGCCCGACTACAGCCACATGCCCCTCACACGAGCTTGGAGCGGCTGAAAAATCCTCAGACTGACCCAAGTGGCCACAAGGTCGTTGTTGGTCAAACCATGATCCGAGAGCGCGCCGATCTGCGCCATCAAGATCTTTGCCTCAGCCTGCTCTCCCTTCATGAGCTTGACTGACCACCCGGAATGCCATTACCGAAAAGGCTTTCGCCCCGCTTTAAATATAAAGCAATGACCGACCACAGCTCAGATACAAACGCACACCACCACAACACATGCACACACCCAAGGCTGGATACATAGGCGTTGGGCGCAGCAACACTACCCCTAGTACTACAAGAGCGACCGGAGTCCTCAACCGTGGACACGCCAACACGAAGAGAAGAAGCCGCATATGACGAACCGTGTGCTCCATGGCGGCGCCTTCAGGAAGGTTACGACACCAGAGCGTCGTCACCGCCCGACCCGAGGATCAGAGTTTCCCCTGGAGCAACACGACGGGCAATGAGAGCCGCGACGACGCCTTCAAGAAGGGAGCGAGCTTCGCCGCCGCCAATCCGTCCGAAGATAGAACAAGTTTTCACCCCGGCCAACACTCACCACCACCGGACGCCACATCCCATTGACCATGCCGCCCACACGGCCATGTCCACCGGGCAGCACCTAACCACGGGCTTTGCCCAAGAGCACCGCGGAGCCACCACCAGGGCCGCCGCCCTGGCATCCAAGACCTGGACACCACCTCACTCGAGACCCACCGCTACCCCAACCAAAGATACGAGCGTAAAGGAACCGCCTTTCGCACCCCTGGGGTTGTCCCCAACGCCGAAACCCAGAGGCCGGCCAAAATTGGCCTCCATCGACCCATCCTGCTGGCACGGTCCTGCTGCCGGGCGCGAGACGAGCATGAACCTCCTGCCGGGCGCGAGACGAAGTCGATCCTGCCGCCGGGCGCGAGACGAGGTCGGTCTTACTGCCGGGCGCGAGACGAGCGATGGACCGAAGTCGGGGAAGGGCCGAACCTTCGACGAAGGTAGCAACCAGACAACGAGTAGAGGGCCGAAGGTCGAAACGGGCCGCCTACAGACAAGCCGACGTCGGAAAGCCAGCCGCCGCCCCAGTCGACCCGCCAAGCTGCTGCGGAGCCGGCACGACAAAGCCACCCATAGCCGGGACCGCAGCCATGCCGGGCCGAGGCCCCAAACCCGTGCCGCCGGCCGTAAAAAAGGCGAAATCCGGCCGGCACGCAACACCACCACCGCCACCATGCCGACGACGACGAGCGCATCAGCCACCACGCGTCGCTGGCAGGACCTCGCCGCCTCAGCCGCTCCCGGCCCGCGCCGCGAGCAGCTGCCACTGCGCAGATCTGGCCTGCCATCCCCGCCGCCACAGCTACCACCGCACGCCCCGCCACCAACAACGCCGCCCGAAACCCGACAGGAACACTGGAGCCCACCACGACCCCGTGCGCTGCGACGCCCGGCGCCCGCGCCGCGCCCAGGATGGGGCGCCGCGCCAACTCTAGCCACCAAGGGAACGCGAGGGCCCTGTCGCCGCCGGCTCCGGTCGGGCTTTGCCAGTCTGAGCCCCGGGGCGGGGGCGGGGGAGGCGGGGGAGGGAGGGGCGGGGGCTAGGAGTGCTGGATTTGGAGCCCCCCGGTCGCCGCGCGGGGGCGACACAGGAGGGAGAGGGGAGGGGCGGAATGCCATTTCGCAGCGAGTTTGTGTACGGCGGCAGTGCAGCCGGTCCTACCATGGTGGAAGACTCAACACAGTAGAACCAGGCCAACTGCCAGTTCACTATGTCGGGCCACTTCATGTTGAAGTAGCTCGAGCTCTTCTTCACCTGGATCCTGAGTCCATCATAGATCTTTATGACGTCCTTCACCATTTGGGGCTTGGCGGAAATGATATGCTTGAGGAGCACCCAGTTTGGTCGGATGCCAAGAAAACCCTCGCACAGCGTGAAGCACGAGAGATGCGCCACCCCATTGGGCGTAAGATGGAGCTGGGCGCGGAAGTAAGACAAAACCTCACGGAGAAAGGGCTAGATAGGCAAAGACAGACCTCGCTTGACAAATTGGGTGAGGATCACCCGCTCGTTTGCTTGAGGAGCAGGCTTCGGCTCGTTGGGGTCTGGCAACCGCTAGCTGTCGACGAGAGCTTTCCCGTTACTGGTGTACAGTTGCATGACTTGCTCGGTCACCACCGAGGACAACCAATCATGGCGCTCTCACTTGTCTTTTAGTGTGGCGGCGTGTGCCTTGACAGCGCCGGAGGAGTTGGCAGCCTTCGCTCGCTCAAGCTTCTTCGTTGTGGATGTCTACACGGGATGCTGCAACTAGATACTTGGAGATCGAGGCGATGGAACTGCTCACGAGCGGTTGCTCTCGAAGCATCGTGGGACGGGAAGTGAAGGAAATGGGCCAATCTCTCTCCCACCACCTTTATTTATAGTGAGGCGACCGGAAACCACCCTGCTGAAACCGGGCGACATGTGCCGTTATTGCCTTACTAGAAGCCAAGACATCAATCACGCGTGTGGGAATCTAGATTGTCAGCATTTAAAACCCACTAAAAAATGCTATGTTAGCCGGATTCTTGTCGATCGAGGCGCAGAAGCCAAGGAAAACCCTCTCACAGATCAGTCAAAGGGCGTCTGACACCATGCAAAAGATTTGACGTGACAACATGTAGGATCGAAAGTATGTCTAGAGGGGGGGGGGTGATTAGACTACTTGACCAAATAAAAATCTAGCATTTTCCCAATTTTAAGTCTTGGCAGATTTTAGCAACTTAGCACTAGTCAAGCAAACAACCTACACATGCAATTCTAAGAGTATAGCAACGGAATGTTAATCATTGCATATGAAGGTAAAGGGGAGGAGTTTGGAGGAAGCAAACGCAATGTAGACACGGAGATTTTTGGCGTGGTTTTGATAGGTGGTGCTATCGTACATCCACGTTGATGGAGACTTCAACCCACGAAGGGTAACTGTTGCGCGAGTTCATGGAGGGCTTCACCTATGAAGGGTCCACGAAGAAGCAACCTTGTCTATCCCACCATGGTCATCGCCGACGAAGGACTTGCCTCACTTGGGTAGATCTTCACGAAGTAGGCGATCTCTTTGTCCTTATAAACTCCTTGGTTCAACTCCACAATCTTGACGGGGGCTCCCAAGTGACACCTAACCAATTTAGGAGACACCACTCTCCAAAAGGTAATAGATGGTGTGTTGATGATGAACTCCTTGCTCTTGTGTCAAATGATAGTCTCCCAAACACTCAACTCTCTCTCACAGATTTGGATATGGTGGAAAGATGATTTGAGTGGAAAGCAACTTGGGGAAGGCTAGAGATCAAGATTCTTGTGATTGGATTGGAATGTCTTGGTCTCAACACATTAGTAGGTGGTTCTCTCTCAGAAAATGAGTAGTGGAAATGTAGGCACGTTCTGATGGCTCTCTCTCTCTGATGGAGAAGGGGGTGAAGGGGTATATATAGCCTCCACACAATTCTAACCGTTACACACAATTTGCCAAACTCGGTGGCATATGGGTCACTCTGCCTCCATAGACCGAGACCTGCATCTTTTCTGAGCTTCATATTTTCTGCCACAGGATGGGTGGTCAGGAATATTGGGCTTCAACTTTCTAAGTACTTGCCCTTCCTCTTCTTCTTCCACTTCAGGCAATGGGGCCTTGTTCTTCTCAGTTGTTGGAATGTTTCTGGTGGATCTCTTGGAGGCTTGAGCAGCCGCCTTGGGGGCAAACTTGGGCTTTGATGGAGCAGCCCCGGATCTGACTGCATCCCCCATTAGCTTTTGAGATTTTGCAGGAGTTGCATCTTGCTCTTCCTCTTCTGGGTCTCTGATCATAGAAGATCTCCCAATAACTCTGGCCATTGTCTTTTTGACCCTCTCCTTCCTCTTTTTGCCCTCACCAGCCTCCTTGGGTTCAAGTGTGAACTCCATGGTTTCTTGGGTTGAGGCTCTGGCTGTGGACATGGGAACTCTTCTTGCAGGAGCTTTCTTCTTCATCCCCGGCTTGGTGTTGGCAGCAATACCGAGCTCTTTCTCGTCTCCTTTCCTCTTGGAAGAGACTTCCTCATCAATCTTGAAATCCTCATCCTCAGAATTTGATGTCTTCTTCTTCCTTTGCCTAGTTGCAGCTTTGGTCAGGTTGCTGGGAGTGCTTCTGCTCTCATCATCATAACTGCTCTCAGAGGGACTAGTGCCCTCACTCATCTGAACCTGCTCCTCAGACTGATTCTGCCTATCACTGTTGTCAGACATGCTGAAACCTGAAGGCTGACCTTGTGAATAGATGTAGATGAGATAGAGTGGATGAGCATCACAAAGTGCAGAGATTTTGGAAAACAATTGAGCCAAAAACTTAGTTTTAATTTTCTGCAGAAGGTATTTTGGAGCTACCGATTTGTTGAACTCAGTGACACCGAAGCAATGTTCAGAGTCTAAACTAGTGACATCGGTCAAACCGAGACACAGTTTGGTTACTTCGAGACTGCTAGGGTTTCACAAGGTTCTGAACTCGGTCACACCGACTTACAAGATTCGATCAGATCGAAACTCACGAGTGCTATGGCCTAGGCCAAATTGGTGAGACCGATTTCTACAACTCGGTCGGTCCGAGATGAATTCGGCGGAAACCTAACCCTAAATTTTCGAATCAAAACTAATCTGAAGGAAGTTTTCGCTGGATAGAATAATCTCAATTGTGGCAAGAATCATGGCATTGTCTTCATGCTAAGAATCGGATGAGAAAGCACAAAGGATCGAACTCATACCCTAACTTGGCGATGAGCTCGCTACAGCGACAACGGCGGAGGAGAATTCGTTGACGGCGGCGGAGACCAGCGGCAGGGGGTCGCTGGCGACGGAGGCGATGATCCGGAGACCTCGAGTCAACAGAGCTGGACAGCGCGGGCGAAGAGTTTCGAAGGAATTTCCAAAAATTCAACCCATGGGTATATATATCCAGACCCTGTCTGTGTGACCGAGTGGAACAACTTGGTGGCACTGAGATGCAGAATCGCAAGCAGTTACTGCAACTCGGTGAGACCGAAGCGTTCAAATCGGCTGCACCGAGATTGAAACCTAGATCAACTTAATGAACTCGGTGTGACCGAAAGAAATGAACCAGTCAGACCGAGATGTGTATCAAGAGGTTTTGGAAGTTCAAGTCTATGACGAATCGGTGACTCTGAGTGCTCCTCACCCAGAGGGTTTGAATCTGAGTTGATCAAACTTTGTGATGTAGCATGAATAGAGTTTGAGACGAGAAAAGCATAGATAGCTAGAGAGAGTACTTAGGCATTCTTGTCCATCCATTTGGCAAAAGAAAAGACCAAACAATCAAAACAACAAATGGATGTCCTCGAATGAAGAAAATTAAGCAACCAACATGCGCACACAATAAGATAGCAAATGAAATATGTGGCAAAGCATGCACAAACACTCTAGCATCTATTCCCTCCGTTCCTAAATGTAAGTCTTTTTAGAGATTTCAATACAAACTACATACGGATGTATATGAATATATTTTAGAGTGTAGATTCACTCATTTTGATCCGTATCTAATTCATAATGAAATATCTAAAAAGACTTACATTTAGGAACGGAGGGAGTATCAAGCAATTGGTGATGACTAGGTATCTATATATGAGTATATTGACTTAGGAGTCAAATGAGTACATTTGATCATAGGTCATACTCATCGTTTAAGCTCAAGTGGGGTTACCACTTTTACATAAAGCATTGTTGTGTTCACACCATTAGAGTTGCTTTAGCTCAATTCTTAGAGTAAAGCTCCCCCTAGATGTGATATCCCCTTTTAGAGGGATGAACTAACCTTAGGTTTTGTCGATGATGACTTCATGTAGATGTTAAAGATGTGGATGCTTAATGTTGATGTAGATCATTTGGAGCAATCCAATGGAGTGAGTTGCACTTTCAATACCTACATGGGTTAGTCCCACAAGGAACAAACAAGAATATCCATAGACATAGAGTGAAGTACACATAAGATGATGTCCATGAAAGCATTAGGTTACCTTGTCCCTTGACTTACTAGCAAGAGGGTTTGTGACTCCTTGAACTAGTGCAAGATGTGGAAATTGATTGCACTTGTTCTTGCCAAATGAATATGAGTGAAGTATGTTGGCAGAGTCACCCTCAAGAACTCTCTAGTTCTTCTTCTTCGGGATTCACATCATCTTGATGGGAATCCTTGGGGTTGTAGATGTACTTGATGAAGTAGAACTTGAGATGGACTTGGGAACCCACTTGACCAAGGCCTTTGGAGCTTCTTCAAAACCAACACCTTGATTCTTCCGGTGCCTTCCTTGCTTGCGTACAATTTCCTCAAATTGCTTACTTCCAGCAAGGCTCTTGTAAACATCTTTCTCTATAATTCCCTTCAATAAGCTATTTTCTTGCTCAAGTGTAACTCATTAGGGGAATCAAGAGAACTACTAGAAGCAACAATATTGGATTTAGCATGATTATTGTTACTACTAGAAGAATCTTTCTTACCCTTGTTGCTAGATTTTACTTGTGGCATGTAAGTAGACAAGAGTAAACACTTGGCAATGTAAGAAGAACTTTTCTTTCGAAGATCATCATTGATGGCTTTTAAGAACCCATGTTCTTGCTCTAGGTTGAGCTTCTCGAAGCGTAGCTTCTCATGAATTTTTAGAAGTTCTCGATGATCTTCTAAAGTAGTTTCATGAGCTAACTTAAGAGTGTTTAGTTCTTTACTTAGACGCTGAATCTCCTTCTTATCATTGTCATTCGTTTCATCTTGATTAGCATGATTAATAACAGTTTCATCATAGTTTTCATCACTAGCATTGTCAACAAGTAACTCATCATCACCTAGCAAATCATCTTCATCATTATTGAAATCAATATACTCGGGGTGTGATACCTTGGGGCCTTTAGCCATGAAGCATCTCCCAATTCCTTCATTTGGTAAGTCAAATATGTCGTAGGAGTTTGTTGACACAAGTGCAAGGCCGGCAACACCTTCATCATCCTTCATTTTGAACTTGTCAAGTTGACTTTGAAGCACATCCATCTTGGATTCCTTGACGGACTCGGTACCTTCGTGCATATCAATCAAAGTATCCTAAATTTCCTTTGCATTCTCGAGACGGCTGATTTTGTTGAATTCTTCGAGGCACAATCCATTGAAGAGGATATCGCAAGCTTGAGCATTGTATTGCAGCATTTTCAACTCTTCCGCAGTTGCTTCACGATTTGGTTCTCTCCCATCGAAGAATTCACCTTGCAAACCAATGCACACAATAGCCCAAACGGCGGGGTTATGTCCAAGAATATGCATTTTCATCTTATGCTTCCAACTAGCAAAATTAGTGCCATCAAAGTAAGGATCTTTACGGTGGTAATTTCCCTTGCTAACGCCATACTCTCCTAGGTTGTGAAACCAAGGCTATGATCACCAAAGCAATGGAAATCAAGGCAAATGGAGACCAAAACTCTGATACCACTTGTAGGATTGAAAGTATGTCTATAGGGGGGGTGATTAGACTACTTGACCAAATAAAAATCTAGTCTTTTCTCAATTTTAAGTCTTGGCAGATTTTAGCAACTTAGCACTAGTCAAGCAAACAACCTACACATGCAATTCTAAGAGTATAGCAACGGAATGTAAATCATTGCATATGAAGGTAAAGGGGAGGAGTTTGGGGGAAGCAAACGCAATGTAGACACGGAGATTTTTGGCGTGGTTTTGATAGGTGGTGCTATCGTACATCCATGTTGATGGAGACTTCAACCCACGAAGGGTAACTGTTGCGCGAGTCCATGGAGGGCTTCACCCACGAAGGGTCCACGAAGAAGCAACCTTGTCTATCCCACCATGGCCATCGCCCACGAAGGACTTGCTTCACTTGGGTAGATCTTCACGAAGTAGGCGATCTCCTTGTCCTTACAAACTCCTTGGTTCAACTTCACAATCTTGACGGAGGCTCCCAAGTGACACCTAACCAATTTAGGAGACACCACTCTCCAAAAGGTAATAGATGGTGTGTTGATGATGAACTCCTTGCTCTTGTGCTTCAAATGATAGTCTTCCAAACATTCAACTCTCTCTCATAGATTTGGATATGGTGGAAAGATGATTTGAGTGCAAAGCAACTTGGGGAAGGCTAGAGATCAAGATTCTTGTGATTGGATTGGAATGTCTTGGTCTCAACACATGAGTAGGTGGTTGTCTCTCAGAAAATAAGTAGTGGAAGTGTAGGCACGTTCTAATGTCTCTCTCTGATGGAGAAGGGGGTGGAGGGGTATATATAGCCTCCACACAAAATCTAACCGTTACACACAATTTCCAAACTCGATGGGACTGAATAGTGAAACTCGGTGAGTCCGACTTGGTTCGAAATCTGAACGTTAGGCTTTTTGGTGGAACCGACAACATCAACTCGGTGAGACCGATGCGCTAGGGTTAGGGTAAACCTTATTTCGGTGAGACCGATCGCATGAACACGGTGAGACCGATTTCAGTAATAAGCAAACAGAGACTTGGTCAGGCAAACTCGGTGGGACCGATCGCTCATCTCGGTTAGACCGAAACATTACAAAAAGGAAACAGAGAGTTTGCACTGCGAACTTGGTGGGACCGATCGCTCATCTCGGTTAGACCGAAACGTTACGAAGGGAAACAGAGTTTGCAATCCTATCTTGGTGAGACCGAGATCCCTATCGGTAAGACCGAACTGATTAGGGTTTGTGGATATGGCTATGTCAAGTGAACTCGGTGGCGCCGGATAGATCAAATCGGTGGGGTTGAGTTTGACTTTAGGTTTAGGACATATGTGGAAATGAGAAAGTAATTGAGGGTTTTTAGAGCATATCACTAAGCATTTTGAGCAAGCAAGCCATTAAGTAACACCTCATCCCCTTTTAATAGTATTGGCTTTTCCTATGGACTCAATGTGATCTTGGATCACTAAAATGAAAATGTAGAGTCTTGAGCTTTTGCCAATATGTGTCCTTAGCATTTTGAGGGGTCCACATCTCTGGTCCATGCCATACCAACCATTGAACTTTTTGAAATATTGATCTTGAAAGAATATTAGTTCAATGAGCTCATCCCCTTTTAATAGTATTGGCTTTTCTTATGGACTCAATGTGATCTTGGATCACTAAAATGAAAATGTAGAGTCTTGAGCTTTTGCCAATATGTGTCCTTAGCATTTTGAGGGGTCCACATCTCTGGTCCATGCCATACCAACCATTGAACTTTTTGAAACATTGATCTTGAAAGAATATTAATTCAATGAGCTATATGTTGTTATGAATTACCAAAACCACCCAGGGATTAGTTGCACTTTCACAATACAACAAGATTTGCAATGATGTCACCTGTCGTTTTGCATGCTAGTCGGTCGAATTGACCGGTTGGTTGAATGAAGGGACAATTTGATTCGGTTGTCGGGGTTAGTCCCGAGCCAAAAAACCCATGCACACGGCATTATGAAAACCCGAGTACACCACACTCGAAAAACCCCCAAGTGAAGTGACACTTGTTATAGATCAATTCTGAGCGAGGGGCGCCCACGGTATTGTCCGTGGCATTGGTTGGATTTCTCAGGAAAGCCAAATATCTGTCTGCGCAAACTTGGTTCTTGAGGAGGGGGTTTGACTGACGTTCCATGGAAAGGATATTGACTGGTGTTGCTTGATCCGCTCAAGCCCAGACGTCTCAGACCACCATTCGGAATTTGATGATAGGCCTACAGTCGGGCCACGTGCCATCCTCTCCTGAAGAGAATCGGGTATTATCAAGTTTTTCCAATTATTTGCTCAATCTTCACTTTCCGAAGGTATGATCACATGAGTCCGCCAGGGTCTCTCAGCCAGCAAACAAGTGGTGCTTTGAGTTTGGCGAGCAGTTTGAATCTTCTTCATCGGGGCGCAGTGGCAGTCGGATTCTGCAGCGAGACCCTGTCGGACTCGGAGGCTACTGACACGGGAATACCTACGGTGTAGGCCCACATATACGAATGTCCCAGCCAAAGGCCCAGGCCGATCAAGATTACAGCCCATCATCAACCAAGGGGTTTTTCGCCAACGAACTATGTGTCTACGGTCGAATTCCACCCCTCCAATTGAGCAGGCACCGTCAGTCACTCGTCCCCTAGCAGCCGGATGTCCTATAATCGCTGCGCCAAGAAACACCACGATCACTACGACGCATTGAATGCTGCCGTTACCCAACGTTGATATTACCTCGTCCAATGAGGGCCCGAACTTGTATAAACACTTACACCTACAGTGGACATGGCGCCCCTACTAGCATACCCCTACAGTATTGTCTGAAAAATATCCACGACAGCTACGGCTCAGTTCTCTGTATCCCGCCCATATTTCTAATCTGCTGTGTGCTGTTTATTACTGAAATCCTATTGAGTTATCTCTGTTTTGTGCAAAGTCTTTTATGAGAATATTTTATGTGTTGCTAGTAACTGAACTGTGTATGTTTTCTTTTTTGGGTTTTTATCAGTTTTGCCATTGGTTGTACTATATTACTCAGTTCTGCCACTAAATTTTTCCATTGCTCACAAATGCCACTGTTCCTTAGGCGCATGGTCAAAAAAGCCATTTTTTCACCGTTACGGTCTGGTCAATGGACGTTGACCACGTTATATGACTATAATGCCCCTGGTCTCATTTGCAAGATCTCTCAACTTGTCAAAGGAGTAGGAAAATAAATTACAAGGAAAAAGAGCGACGAGGTGGATCGAACAAGAGACCTGAGTGTATTCAGCGGGCAATTTGTTCGAGGAACAGATGTACTTGTATTTAACCTTATCCAATACCTAACCTGCTCGTATCAGTTTCCCATCAGTTTCCCTCGCTGCCGCGTGCCGATCCTCAACTACAACCGCCGGTCGCCAGGCTGCCCGCCCAGCTCCGGCGCGCCTTCACTCGCCGCATCCGCCGGTCGCCAGGCTGCCCGCCCAGCTCCGGCGCGCCTCCACTCGCCGCATCCGCCGAGCTGCCCGCCCAACTCCGGCGCGCCTCCACTCGCCGCATCCGCCGAGCTGCCCGCCTAGCTCCGGCGCGCCTCCACTCGCGACAGCCGCCGCGCTGCCCGCCCAGCGCCGCCCCCGTCGCGGCCTCGGCGTTGCCTCCCGCCCAGCACTGCCACTCAAGGCATGCAGCTCTGGCGCTTCTTCCGCCTGATTCCTCAGCAGCCCGTAACTCCTCCCGAGTCCAGCTCCGCCACCTCCCGTGATGCCTTGAAGTGATTTGTTTCATGGCATTGGCGACGGACAACAGTCCTGAATCTGATAGAAGCGTCGGCCACCGGACGCCCCAGCATGTTGTAGCCTCTGAAATTCCGGCAGGGTGAGTATGCTAATTCTTAGCGTGGTGCGTGTGTGGCTCATAGTAACTTGTAGAGGCCGAATGGAATTTCTTGTGTAGAATTTGTAGTAGCTGATTGTTGCCTTGTTGATATTCGCGTGCAATTTGGTACACATGTTCTGATGGTAAGGATGGATATGGAATTACAGATACTAGAAGTAAAAAAAAAAGCTGCACATGTAAAGTTTGTAAATCTTGTTATGTTTGTGTTGTTTTCAGAAAAATGAGCAGGCAGCATGCTGAAATTTTCAGAGAAATTTAGAAAATCATGTGCTCCTGCTATCATATTTGTTGTTGCTGTCAATTAGCTAGCTGGAGAAATGGAGTAGCGAGCAACAAGAAATGATATTATATACTGTTTGGTTTGAATATTATTTACCTAAAGGATATGAAACATATATTTCCTTCTATTTCATAAGTTTCCCTTAGCTCAGCTGGTTAGCACGAGCGCCTGTCCAGGTCGTGGTCGTGGGTTCGAAACCCTGTGGCTCCAATTTTGGTCTTCTCTTTTCATGCTTGCCTTATAGGTGGGCCCACAGCTCAAAACGTCCTTTGACATGACCGTAATGACGAAAAATGGCTTTTTTGGGCACGCGTCTAACGGAACAGTGGCATTTTTTAGCAGTGAAACTTCTTAGTGGCAAAACTGAGTAGTGCAGTACAACCAATGGCAAAACTGATAAAAACCCTTCTTTTTTTAGTGCTATTATGTCATCCAAAGTAACTTTGGTAAGAGAATGGGCGCACTCCAATTGTTGCTAGACAAGCTTAAAGTTAAAATAGTTGGAAACATTTTCTATATATCCTCTTATGTAGTGTTGATACTATTGCCACTTGTTATCAGTTAAGTACTGCAGCTCCTAATCTTTCATTGAAGGGAACACCATACTGGATGGCCCCAGAGGTGCGCACATATATTCCTTGTATTACTACTAAGTTCTCTTGTTATCAACTTTAAATATCATATTACACTTAGAGCTTTAAAGTTGAAGTCCATGCGGGTGCAATTTTTCCACTCTTTGTAAACATCATACTTTTCCGCACATGGGTGGTCAGGCTCACTTTATCTTCATGTGGATTGCAATTATCCGACTTCATGCTTTGCGGTCTCGTAATATTTAATGCCTCGAAAAGAAAAAGGTACATTTTACATAGCATGTGGCTATTACAACACAGTTTGTATAAAAAAGAAACAAGGTCTGTTTTTAACTTGATGGGACTAGGAGTTGTTGTTCTTAATAAGAACAGTTAAAGTGACTACTTTTTGGGAATTAGTCGGGTTTAGTATGACATATGTATGATCCGCACAACTTTAATAGCATTGTCTTTAGTTTAGGTACCTAATGGATCTCCAATTTTGATGCTACAAACAAGCCATTCTATTATCCAGCAATTTCATTTTTTTATTATTCATATTTGAGTTACATGCTTTGGGTCTATAAATTCTCTTGGTTGCACCTTTATGCTTATTGAAGTTTAGCTTGTTTCTTCTTTTACAGATGGTTCGGGCTACACTTGTTAAAGACGTAGGCTATGATTCTGCTGTTGATATATGGAGTCTTGGTTGCACCATTATCGAGATGTTCAATGGAAAACCTCCTTGGAGCGATTATGAACGGGTAATAACTTGGAGCTTTTTGATTTACAGTAAGCTTATCAGCATGCATTTCATGACTAGTCTGCGTAGCATGGAGAAAATAATATAAAATGAAGTGCTTAAGCTAATCAAATTGTTTGTTTGGGTACACATGATGACCATCAGAATCAGCACTGTGTCATTCTAATCCCGAGTTCAAATGCTCCTGCCATTTTTTCAAAAAGGAGGATTACCCCCGGCCTCTCCATCGAGCGATGCACACAGCCATCTTTATTGCATTATTCAATAAAGCCCTACAAAATAAATACATAGATCAACCCAAAGCCACCTTCCAGGCGAAAACTGTCGCCCTACCTAGAAGATTGATGATGTGCCCTGACCTCGTGCCACGCACATCAAGAAATCTGATGGCCTCACCAAGCCGCCCGCCGGCTAGCCGGGAGCACCAACCAGTCTAGCAGACCCCCAGCGTGCACTGCATGCGCATGCTGTAGAATCCGTCGCCGCCTTCTTCCGCAGTCCCATCATAAGGAGCAATCAATGCACTGATTTTGCCAGACCCTTCTGCCGTCGACGCCACCATGACACCGGACAGTGCCAGCCTCCTGTGCGCGTCCATCAAACGGTATCCAGCGCCGAGACACCCCGCTGCACCTCGCTGCCAAGACTCGCCGTCGTCGATACTGTAGATGGCACACCGCTCCACCTTGGTCACTGCACGAGAAGCATACGGAGACCTGCGCCCAGCCACCAAGCCAAACACTTGTCCCTCCTACAACCCCAAAGATGATGCCCCCATGGGGTTGACGGCGCAGGAACCTCGCCATCATCCGATCCGGAAAGCCCGAGTCTGGGGTTTCCCCTGGGCACACAGGGAACACGAATTGCCCCACAACGCCTCCAACGAGGTAACGACGCCCGCGGGCGCCCCCGCCTGGGCTAATGGGGCGATTCACGTTCAAGTTTAATTAATGAATTGTCAGGGGAAGTCTAATATGGACCTATGTTCATATGCACACATAAATAGGTGTGGAAGGTAACCGAAAGCGTTGTCACAAGTTATCAATGTTCAAGAAAGTGTTTTTAAGCGACGCTTAAGCGCGATTAAGTGCTGAGCGTTGGTAAAGCGCTTCGCTTTTGCCCTAAGCGGTAGATTAAGCATTTTTTATTTTAATTTGACCAAAATTTGGCTATTTTTGTACTACTTCTGCTGGTCTGCGTGCGCAATAATGGCAATATGACATTTATCTTATTATTAGGCTCTGCTCAAGAATTATTTCCTTCATATTTTGGCAAAATTCTGTCCACATGATCTCTGTTAGGTTATGTCTATTTGAACTGAACTGCATTTTAGTTGTTATTTTGCTTGCGATGGGAACCCGATATGTATTTGCTATTGTGTGAACTGTATTTCTGATGCTATTTCAATTATCCATGTGCCATGCTTCCTATTTTTTTTTGTATATTATTCAAAGTCTGTCAAATTCTAGCCAATTTCAAAAAATGCTTAAGCGCGATTAAGCTGCGCTTAAGCGCTCATTGCTCTGAGCTGTGGCCCTCCGCTTCGCTTACACTTTCCGCTTTTTTGAACATTGCAAGTTATTGATCATTGGTAACTTGTAGTCTGGTTATCAACACAATAAAGTTGTACAAAAAAGCTACTTCTAAGAAAACTTTTTTCTACTACAGATTGCTGCAGTGTTCAACGTTATGAATAAGGACCCACCACTTCCTGACAATTTATCACATGAGGCAAAGGATTTTCTGGAATGCTGTTTCAAGAGGAATCCAGCAGCGAGGCCGAGCGCAAGCGAGTTGTTGACCCATCCATTTATCAGGGATTCAAGTCATTGCAGCAAGCATGTTCAAGAAGTCATTATTGCAGGCTGTGAGGAAGTCATTCGAGCAAGCTGTGACACATCCTTGACAAGGAAAACTACAACTAGGTGAGCAGCTTGGTTTCATTTATTGTCAAGTCAAGTAGAGTGGTTCAATTATTCTTGTTTTTTTGCTGATCCTAATATACCTTCATCTTCTATTGCCAGTGGAGCAAATGATGCTAGGCCTTCCGAATCATTAGCTTCACGATTAACTTCACAACCAGTCCAGGTAGCCACACCTTATTTCCCCCTAGAACTTTAGGTTTTGCCTTCAATCCCGTTTCTTAAGCATGCCAGCATTGGGATCTACACTTTGCAACCTAGAATGGTTGCATCATAACATTTCAGTAGGATTGCGGTAGGCGCCAAATTTTATACAAATCCTTTGAGTCATCAACAAAATGTACAAATAAATAGAACCCAGAGTCCCAGAGTAGAAAATATCTTTGTTCAATGCACAGAGAAAGCGGTACAACAAAAGATATCTATAAACTTTTGCAAATCCTCGGTTATTGTGCTACCAATAATCATATTCAAGAATATTTACAACTGAACTTATGGTTTCACTTCTAAATATTATCTTTGGAATTTCTAAGTGTCTGAAGATTGGGTATGAACCCTCCAGAGTCCAGATAGAGAAAACTTGAAAAAGTCCTGAACCAACAAACCCCATATTCTCCTTCCTAGTTTTCAAAATACCTAGCAATGACACACTGTTGTTTTTTAGCACCTCAAACGCCACCTAAAGGCTAAAACCCGTGGATATATATTATTTGCAAAATAGGCATATAGGAGGCCCTTGGCGAAAGGCACCTGGTGAGAGTAGAGTAGCTGCTGCTGCTGTGCTACCTCCAACTATGAAGTTCAGCACATGAACAATAGAGTGCGAACTTGTGGTGCACGAGCACCATGGTGCCCTTTTCTGAAAAAAATAAAACACCATATTTAGAAGTAAAAAAAATCGAAAACAAATTGCCCGTGCACCATTTGTAGTTTTCTTATAGGAGGCTTTGAATCTGCAACCTAGCTGACATTACATGGCTCTGCAGTCTGCAGCATGGTAGAAAGTTTTGAATCTGCAGACTGCACAGCCCTCTACTAAATTTTTTTTAGTAGTCTGTCGTTGGGGAAACATCACTCAACAATTTTCTTGTTCCTGCAGCAGAATATTCCTCCAAGTGCGATCTCTCATCCCAAATCTATTGTTAGCAACAGCAACGAGACAGGCTACGACTTAAGAGCCATGAGATCATGAGCCCCATTGCGCCCCATTGCGCCCCAACAATGAAAACTTCGCTGACATCTGTCTACCAAAGCCTTTTCTTGTTCTACCAGGGAGAGATTCTCTCCAGCAAGCCACCAATCTCCCAAATAGTTTATGGAAGGAGTTCACGATGATTCTGCTCTACAGTTTTGTTTCAGAATTACTGATGATGCATGCTTGTAATGTATGTTTAATATGTGGCTTTGTTTGCCTGCCTGCTAGGTGCTAGATGCTTCAGTCATTCCGGACATATGCTTGATAAGATTTCTCAATCATTGCTGATTGCCTGTCATATTTTGATGAGATGTCTCGGTTATCTCAAAAATTGAAGAGGTTTACTGCGTCAGTACTCTCTATTTTTGTAATAATTTGGGTTTTCTCTTGGGTTTTGAATGCCCAAATTAACAATGTCAGCGTCATTTAACACCTGGCAATGAGTATCAGGATAAGCAAGAGTAGAGGCATGTGTAGCGCTGATGCCCTTCCGTAGGATTATCTTGGAAGAAGCTCTTTTGCAATGTGAAGTTATGGTTTAGGTGATCCTCATTTTTATTTGTTAACGCATATAGTACAAGACATCTCTTAAATATATAATCAAACTGAAGCACAAAGCAGATTTTCATGAGGTGAAAAATAGTCATCCATATAAATTCATCATGGTACAAGTAGTGCTCGTATGCAGAGCAGTTCTGAAATAAAAACTATTTAGGAAAAGAGAAATGTGTTCATCGACCTCAACAGCTAGCTAGCTACATTGATTACTTCTTGGAGGGGTCGAGGAGGTGCCCAGCAAAGACAACTGCGCCGGTCGCCTCCTCCACTATGTAGTAGGCAAACGGATGGTCGGCGATGAAATCTACCTGTGGAGGTGGTGGCCACGAGCCCCCAGCTGCGCATCCAGAAGGCGCAATGACCATAGTGACGGCGGCGGCTTCGGTACCTTCCTCATTTACCTCAACGACGGCCTTGTGGATGACGTCCTCCGCTACTATCGGCAAGCCAGAGCCGTCATCCTCCACCATGTCAGATAGGTCGCCCTCTAAGCAGAATGGCAGCTCCAGCCCTAGCTTCTTGAGGACGGCGACGACGCTGCTGTGGAAGGACAGCTTGAATTTTGGCACCCTGAACTCGCGAAGGTCGATCCGCCGCTCAGGCAGGTGGTCGTGCAAGAAGCCAGGCCTTGACGCTACCGTGTCCAGCAGCCCCAGCAGGCCGTCGTGGGCGTCCGGGAGAAAGATGCACATCGAGAATTGCATATGCCCGGTACGATCGAAGCTGGAGTGCGCCCACGGAGCGGCACGCTGGGATGGTTGAGTGCTGCGTGACCACGGATCACGGTGCATGGCATAGGCAGACGGACCAACGCGGCCAAATGGATCATGGGGGGCATAGGGATTATTAGGAGGATAGCCAAACGGAGCACAACCAAGTGCACCATAAGGATATGGCCGAGGATAGTTGTATTGAGAGTAGGGGCCGCCAAACGGAGGAGAGGGGGGAATGGCATTTGGAGGGGCAAACTTGCCACGGTGATGGAAGTATGGTGCAGCGGGCATCGCTTGCGCAATGGCAGTGTGGAGCGGCGAATAATTTGGGGACGGACCACCATGGTTGTACGCACGAGGATGGGCGTACGGAGATGCGTGGCCGCCATAGTCACCGGGCTGGCCAACACGATTGTAGTTGCAGGGATCGGCAGAACTAACACGGCCCAACGGACGAGGATGCGGTTGCTCCTTGTGATCTGGCGTTGCCATCTTGTACCGGAGTTTGAGTACCTTGAACCCGTCGTGCACGGCGACGAACTGCGACTTCCAGCTCTGCATGAAGGGCACATCGACCTGGCTGCCGTCGAGACGGTGGAAGGGCTTATCCACGGTGTGCCTACGGTCGAACGGTTGGTCCTCCCACTTGCCCTTGAAGTATATGGCGTTGCCGAGCACCAGAGCCGTTGCTGGCTTTATCGACTCTACCGGGAGGACAGAGTCGATGAGGTTCCTCGTCACTTGAGCCACCCATGCGTTGATCTGGACACACGCTTCCTCCGGCGCGCTGCGGAAGTTGACGGTGCTCGCCTCGGCTTTGTACGTGCCCACCACGGCCTCGCGGAAAGCCGGCTTCAGCGGCCGCGTTAGGTCGCTCCACACGCCGCACGCGAACGCCACGCAAGGGCCGCCCACGGCGGACCTGTCCTGGAGCGCGTCCTCCGCCATGCGCGACACGAACTTCTCAAGCTCGCCGCGCGACCGCGCTCCGAGGACGTGGAGGATCTCGTCCAGTGTGGCGTCCCGAGCGCCGGCGGCCAAGAGCGCCAGAGCGGTGTAGATGGACAACGGCGAGAAGACTAGGTTGTCGTCCATGCTCCCCTCGGCGAGGCACCTCGCTAGCCCGGTGGCGAGCGCTGCCAGTCCGTTGGACCCAGGATTCCCCGTCGGCCCTACTACATCGAACTTCACCGACGGGTTTCTGGTCAAAGGCAACTCGTCGTATCCTCCTACAGGTAGCCGCCGCTGCTCGTTAAGCGCACCCCCATGTTTCTGTTGCACAATCCGCACCGGGCCTTTGCCATTGGTAGGATCGACAACATGGCCTGCAAACATGATCACGCCAGACGCCTCCTCGACTATGAAATACGCGAAAGGATGGTCGGCGACGAAATCCACCATGGGCTCCGGCATCATCATGGCACACCCAGGAGCCGCGAGCATCATGGTGACAGCCGCAGCTTCTGTCCCTTCCTCGTTGACCTCGATGACAGCCTTATGGATGACCTCTTGAACGACCAATGGGTAGCCTGTGCCGTCGGCCTCCACCATGTCCGACAGGTCAGAATCCATGTTGAACGGTAGAACGAGCCCCAACTGTTTGAGGGTTCCGACGATTTTGCTCGAGAAATCAAGCTTGAACTTGGGAACCCCGAAGTCGCCGACCTTGACGGGGAAGGCCGGCAGGTGATCGTGCACGAAGCCCGGACGGGAGGTTATCTCGTCGACGAGACCCCGCAGGCCGTCGTACGCGTCCGGCAGGAAGATGCACATGGAGTACTGCGTGGGCTGCTTGAAGGCTGCTGTGCACTGGTACGGCTGATGGTATCCTCGTTGTGGCATCTTGTACTGCAGCTTGAGGACCTTGAACCCATCGTGCACGGCAATGAAGTGGCGGGCCGGGTTGCGCATGAAGGGCGCGTCGACGGCAGTTCCGTCGAGCCGGTGGAACGGCCTGTCCCTGGTGTGCCTCTCGTGGAACGGCAGGTTCCACTTGCCTTTGAAGTACATGGCGTTGGCGAGAATGACGTTGGGCGCCATGCTAACGTCTTCAGGAGAGACGACCTTCTTGATGAGGTTCCTCGTGACCTCCGCGACCCAATCATTGATGTGCTGCGCCGCTTCCTCTGCGTTCTCCCGGAAATCCAAGGTGCGCGCCTCCGCCCTGTACGTGCCGACGACGGCCTCGCGGTAGGCCGGCTTCAGCGCCGCCTCTTGTCGTTCCACACGCCGCACGCGAACCCGACGCTCGGCCCGCCGGATCCGGACAGGTCCTGGAGCGCGTCGTCCACCATGCGCGAGATGGACTCCTCGAGCTCGTCGCGGGAGCGCGCGCCGAGGAGACGGAGGACCTCGTCCAGGGTGTCCCCCCGGGCGCCCGGCGCCAGGAGCGCGACGGCAGCGTAGATGGAGAGCGGCGAGAAGACGAGGTTGGAGTCGGGGTTTGCGTCGGCGAGGCGCTTCATGAGGCCGGCGGCGAGCTCCGCCGGGCCAGAGAAGGACTGCCGCGGCTTCTTACTCCGACAGGCCATCATCGCGGGATCCATCAAAGCTGCGCACGGAGCACGTATTTACTTTCAGATCGTTCCTGGCGACTTTTCTTTGCTTGCTTGATTGATGATCTCGTATATTTTTATTTATTTATTTATTTTGGGACAATGATCTCGTATATATGGAGTCGCACCAGCATCGGAGATGATTTGGATTTGTAGTCGGTTCGGTGACAACGTCGTTTTTTTTCAGAATCACAACGTCGGTTTCATTTTTTCTTTGAGGATCCAACGTCGGTTTCTTTTTTTTAGGGGAACGTCTGTTTTGCTGATGTGCCAGTTTTTTGGGCTAATACGGCCTCCCTGGATCCTCTCCGGCCCAGCTTTCTTTAATTTACGAAAATACTAACACCCACACGTATGGCACTTGTCAACTTGAACCACATGTGTTGGATACCATTAGATTCTGGGCGCACGAATCTTGACGCATATAATATGACACGTCAGAATTTTCGTGCGGGCGAACTCGTCGACCCACCGAACGGCACCGCGTTCGGGCAAACGCGTCGACCCACCGAACGGGCGACCGATTTGTTTCCTCTTCCCCCCTCTTATCCACTAGCTCTCTCCTCCCCCCCTCCCCCATCGTCTCCCCTCCTCATTTCTGCCTCTCCATCAAATCCACCGACGACGAACTGC
>NC_057804.1:98702147-98818674 GCF_018294505.1 Triticum aestivum
GGAGATGAAATGGTCGTCGGGGCCAAGCACCGTCTCCTCCGCCACCGCGCGCGTCCGAGGGTCGAGCTCGCCTCCGATGTGCCGCTCTCGCTGCGCCGCGACCGCGCAGGTGAGGGGCGGGCCCGCCTCCCTGTTACGCCCCGCCCTCAGTACATGCCGGTACTGGTCGACGACACGGGAGGAGCTGGTCGACGGGGGACGTCGTCGAAGTCGACTGCCCTGCGATCATGGTGGCCAACAGCGACGACCCCGTGGAACCGCCTCTGCCTCCCCCGCCGGTCCGACGCCGAGCTCGGCAGCAGCAGCGAAGCTACTGTGGTTTGGGCTGAATGATTCAGCGTGGGATGACTGCGACGACCGGAACCCCAGCTCGAGTGCGCCCACCACGGCTATGTACTGCACCAGGCCCCAGCGTTGGCTGCCTTCCTTGCAGGTAGCAATTCGCCTAACCCCTTTCCGTCAATTCATTGGAGGAGAGGCACAACACTCCTGCAATGGCTAGATAGGAGTAGATGACAACTTTTTACTGTGTTTTTTTGGTCATGGCAATCTTCACAGTACTTTGTGTAGCTAGTGATGGCAGTTTTCATTTTTTTAGTATCACTGATGTCATCATTTTTTCATCAAACGAGGTGTTCAGGATGCATTAGAACTGCCATTTTAACTTGCTGTAAAAGTTGCCATGTGATTTCAGTTCACAACGCAAGACAAGAAAAAAGATCCCATGTGGTTTATTTTCTAATTGCCATGCCTATATGTCAGAAACTGCCATCACCTACTTATTTATCTCTTGAGAAATGGATGTTGCATGTGATGATAGTGCTTCCATAACAGTTTTGTGCTTGCATAATCAGAAATGATTTTCGCTGTGCATCTGATGATAGTGCTTGCATAACAGTTTTGTTTCATCTTTTAGTTCATTCTTCTCAATTTTGCCATGAATTGTCTCAGCGATATGCACAACCAATAATTGGTGTGAGTAGTTGCCATGGCAACATTATGGATTACTTGCCATGGCAATATTTCCTATAGTAGTTGTCGTGCGCGGTTTTTTTTTTGCTACGAATAGGTGTGATGGCAATTTGTTTTATAATAGTTGCCATGGCAACATTCTGCATTAGTTTGCCATGGCAATTTTTTGTACTAGTTGCCATGGGTCAAATTTCCACGAGTAGTTGCCATGGCAAATCTTTTCTGTAGTATTTGCCATGGGCAGAATCCCTAAAAGTAGTTGCCATAGCAAATTTTATTTGGGACATTGGCACACTATTTTACCATGGCAGAAATGGTTAGTCATTTTTTTAACAATGGCAAAAATAATAATTTACAAACCTTGGCAAATCTACTTAAATGCAATGCAATAGATTTGCCATACTACATGGCACTTTTTCCCCTTGGAACATGGCAATTATTATTTTTACGAAGCATGGAAATTTTTAGTTAAATGGACTTTTTAGTACAAAAATGTCATAGCGCATGCAATTCATTTGCCATACTACATGGCAATTTTCTTCCCTCCACCATGGCAAGCTTATTTTACGAACCACGACAAAGTTAGTTAATTGAAATATGTTTTTGCCATACTACATGACAAATTTTCCACCGTAACCATGGCAATTCTATTTTTTGAAATATGGCAAACAGTTTTGCCATACTACATGGCAATCTTTTGCCCTATATCATGGCAAGTTTATTTTCTAAGAACCATGGCAAATTTAGTTAATTGGAATAGATTTGCCATACCACATGCCATTATTTCTTTGACCACGGCAATTGTTTTTTTACAAACCATGTGAAATTCAGTTAAATGGATCATGGCAGATTTAATAAAGTGGAATCGATTTTCCATACTATATGGCACTTTTTCCCCATTGAACATGGCGATTCAATTTCTTGCGAAGCATGGCAAATTTAGTTAAATAGATGAGGGCAGATTTTGTAAAATGGAATAGATTTGCCATACTACATGGCACTTTTTTTCCCATTTAACATGGCAATTCAATTTTTTACGAAGCATGGAAAATTTAGTTAAGTGGATTTTTTTATTGAGTACAAAATTGTCATAGCGCACACAATTTATTTCCTATACTACATGGCAATCTGATTTTGTAAAATGGAATAGATTTGCCATACTACATGGCACTTTTTTCCCATTTAACATGGCAATTCAATTTTTTACGAAGCATGGCAAATTTAGTTAAATGGATTTTTTTATTGATACAAAATTGTCATAGCGCACACAATTCTTTTGCAATCCCCCCCCCCCAACTATATCAAGTTTATTTTACGAACCATGGCAAAAGTAGTTAGTTGAAATAGAATTTGCCATACTACATGGCAATTTCCCCCCTAACCATAGCAATTCTATTATATGAAGTTTGGCAAATTTAGTAAAATGGAATAGATTTGCCATACTACATGGCAATTTCTCCCCCTCTACCATGGCAAATTTAGTTAGTTGGAATAGATTTGCCATACGACATGGCATTTCCCCCCTGGCCATGGCAATTCTATTTTTTGCAAAGCATGTACAATTTAATAAAATGGAATAGATTTGCCATGCTTTATGGCATTTTTCCCCAAACCATGGCAATTGTTTTTCGCAAACCATGTAAAATTTAGTTAAATGGATCATGGTAAATATTGTTGCATTTTTTTGCCATGGATATTATGTGTCCAACAAACACCATAGTGCATGCAATAGATTTGCCATGTCAATCTTTTACTTCTTTATATTTTTCCATGGGAAACTTAGTTTTTTTATTGCCATAGCAAATTTTACATTCAACTCTGTGGCAATTTGATTTTCCACATACACGGCAATTTTACCTCCCTCGCTTACGACAAATGTACATTTATGTAGCATGGCAAGTTTACTTTTATTTTGACATGTCAAAAAAAAAATAATGCACACTCTTCATCCTTTTTATAGTAAAAATGTCATATATTTTTAATCTACATTTTTCTTGCCACCATGTTCAGGTGTAAATTGCCTTGATCTTTTAATTCTTTTTTCCATTTTTTGGGATTTTTTGGGTATCTTTATTCTCTATGTATCATGAATTTTTAACGTTCCACCATTGCAAAAAAAAAATCATAGCACAGGAAAATATTGCTTTATTAGTCATAGCCAAAAGTGGATTTTAGTCACTTTATAATTAGGCCAAACTGGGCTTTAGTTTTTCTTTTTTTAGTCTCACAACAAACAGGCCTGTAGGTCGAGGGTGTTCAGTCGTGGCATCTTGTTTGTGACGAATCGTTCGATCGAATCCCCCACAGGACCGAACGTGTGGTCAGGGGTTCCACATACCGCACGTGTGGTCAGGGGTTCCACATACCGCACGTATACGGTGGCTACCAGGGTCCTCCTTTGGCCCACACGTGTGGGCGGACTTACTTCGTGCCACACGTGTGGCAATTATCGACGTCCAAGTCCAAGGACGTCGATAACTGCCACACGTGTGGCAGGAAAAAAGACGTACCACATGTCTCTAATGCAAATAGATTGTCACGTCATCGCATGCATGCATGCGAGAATCTTTTTAGATTTTCAGTTTTTAAAATGTTTTATCTCTTAAATGAAAAATCCGATTGAAGATCCGTTTTCATCATTAAATCGCTCGCGACAAGATCTTCAAAACTAGATCTCATATCGATATATTTCGGCGAATTTTTTTTTGGTTAAAAGTTGCCATGTCTATTGCACATGAATTGCCATGATATTTACACTGAAGTTGCCATGATATGTTTCAACTATTTTCTTTTACATTTAAAAATAAATTTTAACATATTCTAAAACGGAGAATTAAGAAACTAGACTTGTCATGCACCATAAACTAAAATTGTCATGATACGTGCATTTAAAATTGCCATGGTTCAATAAAAAAAATATTTTCATGGTCAAAGTACTGGAATTGCCATCATCAAAAAACTAAAATTGCCATAATCTACAAACTAAAATTGCCACATGGCAACTTTAGTTTAAGCACTATGGCAACTATAGTGTAACACATCATGACAACTTCTGGGCAAAAAAAAAAATCGTCGGAACATATCAACATGAGGTCTAGTTTTGAAGATCTCGTCGAGACAGATTTAATGGTGAAAACGGATTTTTAGTTCGCCTTTTTATTTAGGAGATAAAACATTTTTAAGCCGAAAACCAAAAAGATTTCTGCTGATGTCATCTATTCATACGTGGCAAAACGAGTGGTGATGGACGCGTGGGGGCGATCTGCAAACGCCCATACATGTGGGCGTTAGTTTTTTTGTTAATTTATTATATATTCAAAAAACAAATTGTTACTTTGCATCTCCGGCCCAAATTATTACTTTTTCGGTGCCGCCCGTAGCTCCTGCTTATACTATCTTTTTTTGAGAGAAACCCATACTAACATTTTGGACACATCTTTATATTTTTTTATGAGAAAAGCTCCTCATCAGCCAGCGCTGAATCATGCGCGCGTCCGCCTCATCGGTTTTGCGCCGCATGTCCCCTGTGGACCCCACCACCACATCTTTGCAACAGCACGCCTCTGCCTCGCATCTTAGGGCATGTACAATGGTTGATAAGGCGGTCTTATTAAGTCTTGCATGTATTTTAGAGATGACAAAAAAATATGTCTACAATGGGTTATATCTTAGCCTTATCTTCAATAACTTGTCATTTCTTAAAACGTGGTGAGACAAACTGTGCTAGGAGATCATCTCTTGTCTTCTCTTAAATAAGAGAAGACAAACCTTTTCTTATGAGTTCTCTCTCCTCTATCTCATCATTTATCCTATGTGGCACTCCTAAAATAGCATCATTGTACATGTCCTTATCTTCATCTAGCTCGATCCTTCCGTCGCAGCACCCCGACGGAGATGCTCGCCCATGTCATACGCACACCCGTGCTCGCCGCCTGTCCGCTCCGGCAGCCACCGTTCACCGGCGAGGCAGGTCTTCGCCGCCCCACTTGCATACCTCATCTTTTTCTTCAGCTCCCGATGGCACCGACTGTGCCTGAGCTCCGCACTGGCTAATTGTTGTTCCAGCGGTGCTCGGCGCATGGCACCGTGCACGGCCTCTCCGTCGGTGTTGTCTGTGACGGGGGAGCCCTTCTGCTAGATCCATCCCTGCCCTGCGCGGCATGTTCGGATACAAAGCTTTTGTTGCAAATAGTCAACTGTGTTTCTGAAACAAAGCTCTTGTTGCAAAGAGGGATAATACAGCAGAGAAGGTTTGCAACGTCTTCAATGTTTCTGAAACAAAACACTTGTTGCAATATTCATCGATGTGTTTCTAGAACAAAGCTTTTGATGCAATAGTTAATGATGTTTGTGAAACAATACTCTTGTTGCAAAGAGGGATTGTAGAGTAACCTAGATCAAACGGCTTGCGAGGCGGCAGCTCTTTAAAAAAAATCACCAGCCGAGTGGTAGCATGCCCCATTTTTCATTTTGTAATTTTTCACATCTCTGTAGTATTTTTAACATATTCTCGTCTACTTTCACAGTTTCACTGATGCAAAAATTACACTCAATTCACAAAAATTTAACTACGCATTAATACCATCCGATCATCATCATGACAAACGAAACCCTAAAAAACGAGACGTGGCAAATGTGGTTAGCGTCTTCAAATCATTGAAAAACAAGGTACTCTGTTGCGTGCATAAAAAACATCGTATAGAAGCAGTTCATCCTGTAAATGATATCAAGGCAACCACAATACCAGTTTATTGGGATGGATAGGACTACAGAATAATTGCTTGGGTGCGTAGGAGGGACATGAAGAATGTAGGCAATGAGAAATGATACACACAAAGGAACAGGCGCATTTTGGTGTTGCCATGCCAAATGGGGGCATTCGATGAAAGAAAGTACTCCGACGCAAAAACAAAATATTGGCCTGGACCGTGTCTCACGCCCGGCATTCCGGCGAGGCGTTATAGAGGGTGAAGTCGAGCGGCGTCTTGGCAGCGTAGGTGAAGGTGATGGGCTTGCCGTTGAAGATGGGCCAGCCGCTGTTGATGAGGCACAGCCCATCCTCCCGGTTCAGCAGCCGGATCTTGGTCGTGTCCAGGATCACCGCCTTCACCTCGCCGAGGTTGCACGACATCACCACGCCGCTCTGCGGGCATGAGCACAGGTTCTCCACCGTCACCTCGTGCTGCGGCACGTTCAGGACCCGCCGCCCCGTCAGCACCGACGAGACGCGGATGTCCTCCGGCTGGCACGGCCCGGGGTTGCCACCAGCATGCCCTGCCGACACGTCAACGGTACGTAAGATCAACGGAGATTAAACTGCGACGCTCAAGTGTATATTATATTACCTCCATCTCAAATTACTTGTCTTGATTTGTTTAGATAGTTCAGGACAAGTAATTCGGGACAGAGAGTGTATTGTTCTTGCCTACCGGTATGGAGAGCTGCAACGAAGAGCAGGACGAGGATGCAGGTCTTGGACGCCATGGCTGAAGAGCTAAGAACAAGGTGGTTCAGGCGAAGCTTTGATGTGATGAAGATTTGCTTGGCCAGCTATTATATAGGCCTGCCGGCTCATACATACGGAGCACCGATCGGATATGGCCATCGGATATACGTCGATCACGAGTTTGGTGCTTCCGTTTATAATCTCCTTCCATTCCATGCATGCTCTCTCTCGTGCTAAAATTCCGTAATGATTTGCAGGGAGTTTCTTACCAAGTACTTTTGATCTCAACAAAATTAAGGCCGGGAGTTTCTTACCAAGTACTTTTGATCTCAACAACCTTCTGTCTTTAGGAGAGTACGGACACAAGTTCGGAATGAAATCATTCTCCGTGCATACCGACGACTGAAATACGATTTGGAGTTAAAATAGAGTATATACTAGCAAAATGGTGTCACAAATACGAAGGCTATGCCGATGTCGATCTGCTTGTCCACGTGTCCGACTTTAAATTAATAAAGCCCACAAAGAAACAAGCAGAGTAGCATAACAGACGGTCATTACACGGACGGACCAAAAGCAAAAGCCCAACGCGTAGCTAGAGACTAAGTCAGAAAGGGTTCGTAGCCGGGCTGCGAGCACGTTACATGGCTGAAGCCCATGGACAGGAGCGCGTAGGCTCGCGAAACAAAATATCACTCCCATCGTTAGGGAGGCGTCGCCGGCTCCCTAGCCGTCACGTAGACTGGGTGAACTCGATCTTGCGCGTGCTTCATCATCTGAGAGTCCTTCTTGATCCCATCGAATCTCTATTACTACCTTGCGGGACTGCATGGGCCAAGAGTTGAATCCGACAAATCTCTGGTAGGGCATCCCGAGATAGTAGTCTTGACATAATGGTAATAGGGACTGCAGTGAAGCCCCTAACTCCTAGGGCAGTGGCTCCGCCTACTGCAGAGGCGGTGGAGGAGCCCGCGGATCAGGTCATGACTTCCTTGGTGGTGCCCACGGACCTCGCAGCAAAGACAACCGTTGAGGTCATAGTGGTGTCGACGGCGACCCCGCTCACCGGGCCATCGTCAGCTTCAGGGATCGGAACTTCTAACTCGGCGCCTCGGAAGAGGCAGAGGGGGAAGTGGCAGGAATACCCTCATTTTTTCTGGAGGCCGGTGAGTTCAGGCTCAACACCTCGGAGGAGCTTGTTGTTACGGTTGGGGGCACCGGGGAGATCATGAGGCGGTTCTGCGTCGTCATTCAGAAAATGGGGGAGACGCCGTGTTTAGCTGCAAGGTACTCCCTCCGTTCGGAATTACTTGTCACGAAAATGGATGTATCTAGACGTCTAGATACATCCATTTTCGTAACAAGTAATTCCGAACGGAGGGAGTAGGTTATTTTCATTGCTGGCTTTGATACATGGAGTAGTGATAGTAGCGGGAGCTCCTAGTCGCCGCTCTTTGCGTCAAATTGGTGTTCGCACGCACTGGAGGCAGCCCGACTGGGCCGGCCCATCAAAGGCACCGCTGGTAGAAAAACATGGCAAAAAAAGAGGCAACGCGATTGTGGGATTCAAACAGCTGACCAACTGCTTACAATCGCACGCACATAACCAATAGACTACACTAGTTTTGTTGATACTAAAGCAGGGCATAATTTTAAGAACTAAATCCGACCGCCCTACTATAGCGAATAGAAATATTGTAGTGAACCAGAAACAATTGTTGTAGTGAACGTTTTTATAAAAGTGTCTATTTTGAAAACGTCTAACGATTTTTGAATTTCTGAACAAATTAGATAGGAACATTTTTCGAATATGTGGACAAAAAATTGAAAAAAGCAGAACAAATTTGTGAACATGCGGACAATTTTTGAATTTGTGAACAAATTTTCAAACATGAACATTTTGTGAATATGTGAACAAATTTTATCAAAACAAACAAATTTTGAATTACCCAAACATTTTTCGGGAACATGAACATTTTCTGAATTTGTGAATAATTTTTTCAAGCACGAACAATTTTTGAATCTTGAGAACAAATATGGAAGCGCGAACTATTTTTTGAATCCCGAGAACAAATTTTGAAATGGAGAACAATTTTGGAAAATCCAGAACAAATTTGGAAGTGCGAACATTTTTTGAAAGAACGAACATTTTTTGAATCTTGAGAACATTTTTTTGAAACGGAGAGCAATTTTGAAAAATCCCGAACAAATTTGAAAGCACGAACATTTTCTGAATATGTGAACAAAAAATTGAAATCTAATACATTTCTGAATTTTGAAAATTTTGAACTTTTTTGTGTAATGACAACAATTTTGAAAAAGAAATAAGGAAATTTCTTTTTAGAAAATTTTCTGAAAAAAGAAATAAAAAGTAAAAAGAAAAAGAGCATGAAGAAAGAAAAAAAGACAGAAAAAAGAAATTGAAAAAATAAAAAGGAAAGAAAAATTAAAAATTAAAACGAAAATAAATATAAAAAGAAAAAAAACGGTTCAGGAACCTTCTAGAAGGTTCCCCAAACCGGAAAACCCCCGGCTAGAAACTGTCACAGAAGGTTCCTAAAACGATGTATTTGGAACGCTTAACAGGCCAGCCCACGCGCGACGCTCGCTTGATAGCCTCTGTGGGGAACCCCGACTATTTGGCGCAGAGAGCGGCAAATAGGGTTTTCCGATAGTAGACCCGGGACTAGGTGTGGTTTTGGACCCAATCCGGGCCTAGCTTCCTGTATTGAGTTATCTTTCTTCTTGGATTTCCAGGCTTTACCGGTTGCTTGTATTTTGCACAAAGGGCTTGGTGCAGCGCAATCATGCGTTTGACGCCAAGGTGGACTCTCTGCAGGAGCAGCTGGAGGCCCAATGTCGGGAGAACGAGCGCTTGATGTCCCTCTGTGACGGCTCTGTCGGTCAGTTCAATGTTTCTCCTGATGCTCCCCATCATGTCTTGTGTGCTAATTTCTGGCCTGCGTATGTTTGGCAGCTCCGGAGGAGGCCGCGAGAATCCGATATGAGTTGGATGACGCCAACCAGGCTTGTCAAAAAGCCGAGGAGACCTTGTAGGCCACCCAAAAAGAGCTAGCCGGCCTTATTGAGAAGAGGCCCCAGCTCGAGTCCGTCGTCCAGGCTGAACGGAGTGCCTGTGATGCGTTGCGGGGCGAGCTCCAGGAGAGAAAAGAGCGGCTGATCTCCAAAAGCCTCGGATTGTCATGCGTAATGGGTGCTCTCAAATACTGTAGCCTGAACACTTCAACCACCACCTTTGCAAATTGCTTTACACACAACATTGAAGTGCTCTCTCCCATTGCCAAGTTATCATCAATAAAGTCTATTGAAACACCATAGCCATCATACGCAATGTCGCAGTTACCTTCTAGAGAGTGCTATTGTCACGCCCAATATGCGATCCTATCTAAGAGGAACTCAAAGGTCCCACTAAGGATAAAGCCGTATATTGAAGACGCTTTGCAAGATGGATATCATTACATGGTACCATTACATAATAGTTGAGGATACTTGCAAAGGGCATACAAATGCCACCTGAATACATCAATACATAGCAACCATCATATAGAAGAGCGACATCCAACTACGGATGAAAACAAACGAAAAACAAGGACGACACCCACCCTACTAACCCAGGCTGCCGACCAGGAACCTATCCCCTGATCGAATAAGAAGCAGAAGAAGAACTCCAAAACAAGTAAACATCGCTCTCACGTCATGATCATCGCATTACCTGTACCTGCAACTGTTGTTGTAGTAATATGTGAGCCACGAGGACTCAACAATCCTATTACCATGGGTATCAAGACTAGCAAAGCTTAATGGGTATGGAAAGGGTAAGTGATGAGATTGTAGCAGCACTAAGCATCCTATGATGGCTAACTTACGAGTACATGAATAAGATGAGGAACTACGCAAATGGTCGCAAACTAGTAATGATCAAGAAGTGATCCTGAACTGCTTACGTCCAAACATAACCCCACTGTGTTCTCTTTTTGAACTCACTCGAAAAGAGACGGTCACGATTACGCACGTGGTTGGTGTATTTTAATTCGGATCTGGTGTCAAGTTCCCTACAACCGGATATTAAAAATTTCCATCCGCCACATAACCATAGACATGACTCTCGAAAGTTTAAACCCTGCAGGGGTGTCCCAACTTAGCCCACGACAAGCTCTCACGATCAACGGAGGAAAAACCTCCTCCCGGAACAACCCGATCAAGCTCGGAATCCCGGTTCACAAGACATTTCGACAATGGTAAAACAAGTCCAGCAAGACCTCCCGACGTGCCAACACCCTAATAGTAGCCGCACGTATCTCGTCTCAGGCCACGATCGGATGGGTCAAGCTATGAGTAAAATCAGACCTCGAGTTTCCACGTGGTGGCCCCACAGGCTTCTCGGTTTGGACCAACACTCATGAGGAGCACCGCCCGGGTTGTTGATTAAGTATCCTTGGGTTAATTACTCCCTATGCAAGTTTTAGTTGTTATTAGGCAAATGGTAAAACCAAAGTTGGGCCTTGCTGGAAGAGTTTTATTTATAGTGAACTGTCAAGGGGGGGCCCACAAACCCCAACTGCGTTAGGAACGCAAAATTCAAGGAACATAACACCGGTATGATGGAAACTAGGGCGGCAAGAGTGGAACAAAACACCAAGCAAAAGGCCAGCCTTCCACCCTTTACCAAGCATATATATCTGTGTGTGTGTGTGTGTGTGTGTGTTAATTAACTAAGAGATATTGTGATATCCCAAGATATCCATGATATCCATGTTCCAACATGGAACAACCTACAACTACACCTGCAACTAGCAATGCTATAAGAGGGGCTGAGCAAAGCGATAACATAGCTAAACAACGGTTTGCTGGGATGGTGTAAAAGGTTAGAGGCTAACATGGCAATTTGGGAGGCTTGATAGACAAGTGATAGGTAGCGCGACATAGCGATAGCATCGAGACAACTAGCATAACAAAGATTGTAGTGAAATTCAAGGTTATGGTCATCTTGCCTGGAATCCCGTTAGGAAGAAGACCGAGTCCATGAAGAAGATGAACGGGCGTAGACGAACCAAGCGTAGTCAAACGAATCCTCATGATCGCAACGAAATAGGAACTTATGGGAAGAAGCACAACCGAAAAGAAGCAAACCACATGGTAAACACACAAGCATAGACATGACATGGAAAAGAACACATGCTACATGCACGAGGAATATGAATGCATATGAAGAATACAAAAGACAAAGCTAAGGGGCCACTGTATGTTGTGGGAATTACGTGTTGTATTCCTCAGGTGGAAACACATGTATATATGATGTACAGGAGTGGGACACGTGTATGTTGTGGGAATTATGTCTTGTATTCCTCAGGTGCAAACACACATATATATGATGTACAGGAGTGGGCCACTACCTCAACTATACAAGGCAACTAGGAGGTGGGCCCAATACCCAGATATGCACAACACATATACTCAACACCCCCCGATAGTCGAAGCGACACCGTTGCTGACGCAAAGACTGGACCGGAACTCCTCAAATAACGCCATAGGCAAGCCCTTGGTCATGATATCTGCAAATTGTTGGGAAGTAGGAACGTGTAGAACACGAATATGGCCAAGGGCCACCTGTTCCCGAACAAAATGAATATCCAACTCAATATGCTTGGTCCGTCGATGATGTACCAGGTTAGCGGAGAGGTAGACCGCCGAGACGTTGTCACAGTAGACCACCGTGGCACGATCGACAGGGCAAGAGAGCTCCTGAAGCAGCTGGCGAAGCCACGAACACTCGGCGATGACGTTGGCCACTGCACGATACTCAGCCTCAGCACTGGAACGAGAGACTATAGGCTGCCGCTTCGACGATCACGAGATGAGTGAGGGTCCAAGTCATACACAATAGCCTGAGGTGGAGCGACGAGTGTCAGGGCAGCCCCGTCCAGTCTGCATCGGAGTAGGCGGTGAGGGCGGTGTCGACGGAGGAGTGAAGCGTGACGCCAAGATCCATAGTGCCACAGACATAGCGGAGAATCCGCTTGACGGCAGCCCATTGAATGTCCCAAGGAGCATGCATATGAAGACACACCTACTGCATGGCATACTGGATCTCTGGTCGAGTCAGAGTAAGGTACTGGAGAGCACCAACGATAGACCGGTAGAAAGCAGCATCTGAAGCAGGAGAACCATCTGTGGCAGAGAGCTTGGCCTTCGTATCAACAGACGTAGCGGCGGGCTTGCAGATAAGCATGCCATCGCTCCAGGAGCTCATGAGCGTACTTCCGTTGATGAAGAAGGAAGCCATCCGGACGTCGCACCACCTCAACACTGAGGAAGTAGTGCAAAGGACCCAAGTCCTTGATGGTGAACTCAGCGCGAAGACGAGCCGTGAGCTGACTGAGAAGACCAGTCGTACATGCCGTCAGGCTGATGTCGTCGACATAGAGAAGCAAGTAGGCCGTGTCGGAGCCCTGATTATAGACAAAGAGCGATGCATCCGAGCGGGTGGAGCGGAACCCGAGCTGGTGTAGAAACGCCGCGATGCACTGGTACCAAACACGTGGAGCCTACTTGAGGCCGTACAAGGACCGTGAAAGCAGGCACACGTGGTCGGGAAGTGCGGGATCAACAAACCCCGTGGGCTGCTGGCAGAAGACCTGCTCCTCGAGGTGACCATGAAGGAAGGCGTTGGAGACGTCCATCTGGTGCACCGGCCAAGCACGGGAGACCGCAAGGTGGAGAACCGTGCGAATCGTGCCGGGCTTGATGATCGGAGCGAAGGTGTCGGTGAAGTCGATGCCAGAATGCTGTCGGAAACCACGAACAACCTAGCACGCTTTATAGCGATCAAGGGTACCATCGGGATGGAGCTTGTGTTTGAAGACCCACTTCCCGGTAATCAAGTTGGCGTGCTGGGGACGGGGAACAAGCTGCCACGTGCAATTGCGCAGCAGGGCATCAATCTCCTCCTGCATCGCAGCCATCTAGAGCGGGTCATGAAGAGAGGCTCGAACGGAGGACGACAACGGCGATGGCATGGAGGTGGACGCTGTGTGGACGTAGTCATCTGAGGCGTAGCGCGAGCTCGGGCGAAAATGCCAGCACGGGCGCGGGTGACCGGACCGGCCACGGGAGACTCGGCCGTAGGGGCCGGTGATGAGGGCGCGAGGCCGCGGGAGCAGACGGGGCCGCGGGCGCCGATGGGGCCATGGGGGCCGTGGGGGCCGCAACTGGGGTCGAAACCGCGGGTGCCAGCACCGTAGGCAAAGGAGGCGCTGCATGCAGGGGAGCGCCTCAAAGCCAGGGGCAGGCCAAGAGCGGCGCGCGATCGCCTTGGGAGAGGCGTCGAGGATCCCACGTCATCAGTGGCGGGAGGAACATCGGGGGAGGGGGGGGTACCTGCTGAAATGGAAACACATGCTCATCAAAGTAAACGTGCCGGGAAGTGAACACACGGTGGGAGACGGGATCGTAGCATCGATATCCCTTGGAGTTAGAGGGGTAGCCGATGAAGATGCAAGCGACAGAACGCGGTGCAAGTTTTGAGGAGCGGTGTCGGCCGTGCTAGGATAGCAAAGGCACCCAAAATACGCAAGCCGTCATAAGATGGAGGCGTACCAAAGAGAAGATGGTGAGGTGCGTAGTTCCACCGTGGGAGACAAGGTTGAAGGTTAAGGAGAAGCAATGCAGTAGCAAATGCGTCCAGCCAGAAGCGAGGGGGCATGTTAGCATGAAATAGGAGCGTGCAAACACAGCCGTTCAGAGTGCGAAGGACGCGTTCGGCTCGACCATTCTGCTGTGAAGTGTATGGGCATGTGAGATGAAAAACTGTGACGTGGTGTGACAGAAAAGTGCGAAAAGCAAGATTGTCGAACTCTTTCCATTGTCAGTCTGAAGAGCAAGAATGGGACACCAAAGTGCGTGCTGACATATGAGTAAAAAGCCGTCAGAGTGGATAGTGCATCCGACTTTCACCACAAAAGAAATGTCCACACATAATGAGAATAATCATCAAGGATAACCAGATTATATAAATAGCCCAAATTACTAGGAATTGGAGAGGTCCACACATCGCTATGAATCAACTGAAAGGGAAAAGAAGCAATGGTGGTGGAGTTATTAAACGGGAGGCGAACATGTTTGCCGACATGACAGGCATGAAAAGTGTGATCATCTATCTTATTACAACTGAAACTGAAACTCCTAAGAATATGACAAAGTGTGACGGGGTTGGGATGATCCAAACGAGCGTGCCAGAGATCGACACCAGCGGAGAGAGCAACCGGTGTGGTGGTGGTTGATACGTCTCCAATGTATCTATAATTTTTGATTATTTCATGTTGTTTTATTATCAATATTGGATGTTTTATAATCACTATATAGTCATTTTATATCATTTTTGGTACTAACCTATTGATATAGTGCCAAATGTTAGTTGTTGTTTTCTGCATGTTTTTTACATCGCGAGAAATCAATATCAGACGGAGTCCAAATGCCACGCCAATTGCCGATGATTTTGATGGACTAAAAGGAAGAAGATGGGCCCTGGTTGCACCTGGGGGGAGTCCAGAGGAGGGGACAACCCACCAGGGCGCGTCAGGAGGCCCATGTGCGCCCTGGTGGGTTGTGCCCACCTCGGGTGCCCCCTGGATCGACACTTTGCTCTATAAATACCCCAATATTTCAGAAACCTTAGGGGAGTCAATAAATATTCATCCAGCCGCCGCAGAGTCCAGAAACACCAGATCCAATCTAGACACCATCACGGAGGGGTTCACCACTTCCATTGGTGCCTCTCCGATGATGCATGAGTAGTTCTTTGTAGACCTTCGGGTCCGCAGTTAGTAGCTAGATGGCTTCCTCTCTCTCTCTCTCTTGATAATCAATACAATGGTCTCTTGGAGATCCATGTGATGTAGGTATTTTGGCGATGTGTTTGTTGGGATCTGATGAACTTTGAGTTTATGATCAGTTATATCTTTTTATATCCATGAAAGTTATTTGAGTTCTTTGATCTTGTATATGTGTGATCTCTTATAGCCTCGTATTTCTTATCTGATATTTGGGTTTTGTTTGGCCAACTTGGTATATTTATCTTGCAATGGGAAGAGGTGCCCGGTAGCGGGTTCAATCTTACGGTGCTTGATCCCAGTGACAGAAAGGGAACCGACATGCATGTATCATTGCTACTAAGGATAAAAAGACGGGATCCATATCTGCCGCAATAGATAAACAGATCTTGTCTACATCATGTCATCGTTCTTATTGCATTACTCCGTTTTTCCATGAACTTAATACACTAGATGCATGCCGGATAGCGGTCAATGTGTGGAGTAATAGTAGTAGATGCAGGCATGAGTCGGTCTACTAATCTTGGACGTGGTGCCTTGATACGTCCATTTTGCATCATGCTTTTATATCAATATTTATTGCTTTATGGTCTGTTATTACACGTTATATCTCAACACTTATGGCTATTCTCTCTTATTTTACAAGGTTTACCATGAAGAGGGGGAATGCCGACAGCTGGAATTCTGGCTGGAAAAGGAGCAAACGTTGGAAACCTATTATGCACAACCCCAAAAGTCCTGAAACTCCACGAAACAACCTTTTGGAATTATTAAGAATTTCTGAGCGAAATAAATACACTAGGGGGCCCACACCCGGTCCAGAAGACAGGGGGCACCCCCCTATAGGGCGCGCCCTCCTATCTCCTGGGCCCCCTGGTGGGCCCCCAGTGTCCATCTTCTGCTATATCATTGCTTTTACCCTGGAAAAAATCGGGGGCAAGCTTACGGGACGAAACTCCGCCGCCACGAGGCGGAACCAATCTAGGGCTCTGGCGGAGCTGTTCTGCCGGGGACACTTCCCTTCGGGAGGGGGAAATCATCACCAACGTCATCACCAACGATCCTCTCATCGGGAGAGGGTCAATCTCCATCAACATCTTCACCAGCACCATCTCCTCTCAAAACCCTAGTTCATCTCTTGTATCCAATCTTGTATTAAAACCACAAATTGGTACCTGTGGGTTGCTAGTAGTGTTGATTACTCCTTGTAGTTGATGCTAATTGTTTTACTTGGTGGAAGATCATATGTTCAGATCCTTTATGCATATTATTACTCCTCTGATCATGAACATGAATATGCTTTGTGAGTAGTTACGTTTGTTCCTGAGGACATGGGTGAAGTCTTGCTATTAGTAGTCATGTGAATTTGGTATTCATTCGATATTTTGATGAGATGTATGTTGTCTTTTCCTCTAGTGGTGTTATGTGAACGTCGACTACATGACACTTCACCATTATTTGGGCCTAGAGGAAGGCATGGGGAAGTAATAAGTAGATGATGGGTTGCCAGAGTGACAGAAGCTTAAACCCTAATTTATGCGTTGCTTCGTTAGGGGCTGATATGGATCCATATGTTTAATGATGTGGTTAGGTTTACCTTAATACTTCTCTTGTAGTTGAGGATGCTTGCAATAGGGGTTAATCATAAGTGGGATGCTTGTCCAAGTAAGGGCAGTACCCAAGTACCGGTCCACCCACATATCAAATTATCAAAGTACCGAACGCGAATCATATGAACGTGATGAAAACTAGCTTGACAATAATTCCCATGTGTCCTCGGGAGCTCCTTTCTCATTATTAGAAATTGTCCAGGCTTATCCTTTGCTAAATAAAGGATTGGGCCACCTTGCTGCACTTTACTTATTTTATTTACTTATTACTCGTTACTATTTATCTTATCACAAAACTATCTATCACCTACAATTTCAGTGTTTGCAGAGAAAACCTTACTGAAACCCGCTTATCATTTCCTTCTGCTCCTCGTTGGGTTCGACACTCTTACTTATCGAAAGGACTACGATTGATCCCCTACACTTGTGGGTCATCAAGACTCTTTTCTGGCGCCGTTGCCGGGGAGTGTAGCGCTTTTGGTGAGTGGAACTTGGTAAGGAAACATTTATATAGTGTGCTGAAATTTTCTGTTACTTGTCACTATGGAAACTAATCCTTTGAGGGGCTTGTTTGGGGTATCTTGACCCCAACCAGAAGAGAAAAGAGTTGCTCCTCAACCTACTGAACTTTATGAAAATATTTATTTTGAGATCCCTTCGGGTATGATAGAGAAACTGCTAGCTAATCCATTTGCAGGAGATGGAACATTGCATCCCGATTTACACCTTATCTTTGTGGATGAAGTTTGTGGATTATTTAAACTTGCAGGTATTCCCGATGATGTTGTCAAAAGGAAGGTCTTCCCTTTATCTTTGAAGGGAGATGCATTGACATGGTATAGGCTATGTGATGATATGAGATCTTGGAATTATAAGCGATTGAAGTTGGAATTTCACCAGAAGTTCTATCCTATGCATCTTGTTCATCGTGATCGTAATTACATATATAATTTCTGGCCTCGCGAAGGAGAAAGCATCGCTCAAGCTTGGGGGAGGCTTAAGTCAATGTTATATTCATGCCCTAATCATGAGCTCTCTCGGGAAATGATTATTCAGAACTTTTATGCTCGGCTTTCTCTTGATAATCGCAACCTGCTCGATACTTCCTGTGCTGGTTCTTATATGCCGAAGACTATTGATTTTAAATGGGACTTATTGGAAAGAATTAAACTCAACTCTGAAGATTGGGGTTCCGACGATGGTAAGGAGTCAGGTATGACACCTAAGTTCGATTGTGTTAAGTCTTTTATGAATACCGATGTTTTTCATGGTTTTAGCGCTAAATATGGACTTGACTCTGAGACAGTAGCTACTTTCTATGAATCTTTTGCTACTCACGCTGATCTCCCTAAAGAGAAGTGGTTTAAATATAATCCTCCTGTTGAAGTGAAAGTAGTTGCACCTATTATAGTCGAAGAAAAGACTATTACCTATAATGATCCTATTGTTCCTACTGCTTATGTTGAAAAACCTCCTTTTCCTGTTAGGATAAAGGATCATGCTAAAGCTTCGACTATTGTTCGTAAGAGTAATACTAGGACTTATACACCTCCTGAGCAAATTAATGTTGAACCTAGTATTGCTATGGTTAAAGATCTCTTGGATGAGGATTTAGATGGGCATGTTATTTATTTCTGTGGTGATACTGGTGATATTGCTAGGCCAGATACTAAGACACGTAGACTTGTCGTAGGCATGCCTGTTATTTCTGTTAAAATAGGAGATCATTGTTATCATGGCTTATGTGATATGGGTGCTAGTGCTATTGCAATACCTTATTCCTTATATCAAGAGATTATGCATGACATTGCACCCATTGAGTTAGAAGACATTGATGTCACTATTAAGCTTGCTAATAGGACCATTAAACCCTTTGGGATTGTTAGAGATGTTGAGGTTTTGTGTGGGAAGGTTAAATACCCTGCTGATTTCCTTGTTCTTGGTTCCCCACAAGATGATTTTTGTCCCATTATTTTTGGTAGACCCTTCTTGAATACAACTAGTGCTAAGATTAATTGTGAAAAGAATATTGTCACTGTTGGCATAGATGGTATGTCTCATGAGTTTAATTTCCCTAAGTTTAGTAGACAACCTCGTGAAAGGGAACCACCTAGTAAGGATGAATTTATTGGTCTTGCTTCCATTGCTGTTCCTCCAACTGATCCATTAGAACAATACTTGCTAGACCATGAAAACGATATGTTTATGATGGAAAGGGAGGAAATAGATGAAGTGTTCCTCAAGCAGGAACCTATGCTGAAACATAACCTTCTCGTTGAAATTCTTGGGGATCCCCCTCCACCCAAGGGTGATCCCGTATTTAAACTCAAACCTTTACCTGATAATCTTAAGTATGCTTATCTTGATGAAAAAGAAATATATCCTGTTATTATTAGTGCTAACCTTTCAGAGAAAGAAGAAGAAAGATTATTGAAAACTCTGAAGAAGCACCGAGCAGCTATTGGGTATACTCTGGATGATCTTAAGGGCATTAGTCCCACGTTAGGTCAACACAAAATTACATTGGAGGACGATGCCAAACCAGTTAGAGATCCTCAAAGATGATTAAATCCCAAGATGAAATAAGTGGTAAGAAAGGAGATACTAAAGCTCCTTGAGGCAGGTATTATTTATCCCGTTGCTGATAGTGAATGGGTAAGCCCTGTCCATTGTGTTCCTAAAAAGGGAGGTGTTACCGTTGTTCCTAATGATAAAGATGAATTGATCCCGCAAAGAATTATTACAGGTTATAGGATGGTAATTGATTTCCGCAAGTTAAATAAAGCTACTAAGAAAGATCATTACCCCTTACCTTTTATTGATCAAATGCTAGAAAGACTATCCAAACACACACATTTCTGCTTTCTAAATGGTTATTCTGGTTTCTCTCAGATACTTGTGTCAGCGAAGGATCAATCTAAAACTAGTTTTACTTGCCCTTTTGGTACTTTTGCTTATAGACGTATGCCTTTTGGTTTATCTTATGCACCTACTACCTTTCAAAGATGCATGATGGCTATATTCTCTGATTTTTGTGAAAAGATTTGTGAGGTATTCATGGATGACTTCTCCGTCTATGGATCCTCATTTGATGATTGTTTGAGCAACCTTGATCGAGTTTTGCAGAGATGCAAAGACACTAGTCTCGTCCTGAATTGGGAAAAGTGTCACTTTATGGTTAATGAAGGCATTGTCTTGGGGCACAAGATCTCCGAGAGAGGTATTGAAGTTGATAAAGCCAAAGTTGATGCTATTGAAAAGATGCCATGTCCCAAGGACATAAAAGGTATAAGAAGTTTTCTTGGTCATGCCGGTTTTTATAGGAGATTCATTAAGGACTTTTCTAAAATCTCTAGGCCTCTGACTAATTTATTGCAAAAAGATATTCCTTTTGTCTTTGATGATGATTGTGTAGAAGCATTTGAAACACGTAAGAAAGCTTTGATCACTGCACCTATTGTTCAGCCACCTGATTGGAATTTACCTTTTGAAATTATGTGCGATGCTAGTGATTTTGCTGTAGGTGCTGTTCTAGGGCAAAGAGTCGATAAGAAATTGAATGTTATCCAGTATGCTAGTAAGACTCTTGATACTGCCTAGAGAAATTATGCTAGTACTGAAAAAGAATTCTTAGCAGTTGTGTTTGCATGTGATAAGTTTAGACCTTATATTGTTGATTCCAAAGTTACTATTCACACCAATCATGCTGCTATTAAATATCTTATGGAAAAGAAGGTTGCTAAGCCTAGACTTATTAGATGGGCTCTCTTGCTCCAAGAATTTGATTTGCATATTATTGATAGAAAGGGAACTGAGAACCCCATTGCAGATAACTTGTCTAGGTTAGAGAATGTTCTTGATGACCCACTGCCTATTAATGATAGCTTTCTTGATGAACAATTAGCGGTCGTTAATGCTTCTCATACTGCTCCTTGGTATGCTGATTATGCTAATTACCTTGTTGCTAAATTTATACCTCCTAGTTTCACATACCAGCAAAAGAAAAAGTTCTTTTTATGATTTAAGACATTACTTCTGGGATGACCCACACCTTTATAAAGAAGGAGTAGATGGTGTTATTAGACGTTGTGTGCCTGAGCATGAACAGGAACAGATCCTACATAAGTGTCACTCTGAATCCTATGGAGGACACCACGCTGGAGATAGAACTGCACACAAGGTACTACAATCTGGTATTTATTGGCCTACTCTCTTCAAAGATGCTCGTAAGTTTGTCTTATCTTGTGATGAATGCCAAAGAGTAGGTAACATTAGTAGATGTCAAGAAATGCCTATGAATTACTCTCTTGTTATTGAACCGTTTGATGTTTGGGGCTTTGATTACATGGGACCTTTTCCTGCCTCTAATGGTTATACTCATATTTTAGTTGCTGTTGATTATGTTACTAAGTGGGTAGAAGCTATTCCAACTAGTAGTGCTGATCATAACACTTCTATTAAAATGCTTAAAGAAGTTATTTTTCCGAGGTTTGGAGTCCCTAGATATCTTATGACTGATGGTGGTTCACATTTTATTCATGGTGCTTTCCGTAAGATGCTTGCTAAGTATGATGTCAATCATAGAATCGCATCTCCTTATCATCCGCAGTCTAGTGGTCAAGTAGAGTTGAGCAATAGAGAGCTCAAATTAATTTTGCAAAAGACTGTGAATAGATCTAGAAAGAATTGGTCCAAAAAACTTGATGATGCATTATGGGCCTATAGAACTGCATACAAAAATCCTATGGGTATGTCTCCATATAAGATGGTTTATGGAAAAGCGTGTCATTTGCCTCTTGAACTTGAACATAAGGTGTTGGAAATATGCCCTAGAGGCAATAATAAATTAGTTATTATTATATTTCCTTGTTCATGATAATCGTTTATTATCCATGCTATAATTGTATTGACAGGAAACTCAGATACATGTGTGGGTACATAGACAACACCATGTCCCTAGTAAGCCTCTAGTTGACTAGCTCGTTGATCAATAGATGGTTACGGTTTCCTGACCATGGACATTGGATGTCGTTGATAACGGGATCACATCATTAGGAGAATGATGTGATGGACAAGACCCAATCCTAAGCCTAGCACATAGATCGTGTAGTTCGTATGCTAAAGCTTTTCTAATGTCAAGTATCTTTTCCTTAGACCATGAGATTGTGCAACTCCCGGATACCGTAGGAATGCTTTAGGTGTACCAAACGTCACAACGTAACTGGGTGGCTATAAAGGTGCACTACAGGTATCTCCGAAAGTGTCTGTTGGGTTGGCACGAATCGAGACTGGGATTTGTCACTCCGTGTGACGGAGAGGTATCTCTGGGCCCACTCGGTAGGACATCATCATAATGTGCACAATGTGATCAAAGAGTTGATCGCGAGATGATGTGTTACGGAACGAGTAAAGAGACTTGCCGGTAACGAGATTGAACAAGGTATCGGTATACCGACGATCGAATCTCGGGCAAGTACAATACCGTTAGACAAAGGGAATTGTATACGGGATCGATTGAGTCCTTGACATCGTGGTTCATCCAATGAGATCATCGTGGAACATGTGGGAGCCAACATGGGTATCCAGATCCCGCTGTTGGTTATTGACCGTAGAACGTCTCGGTCATGTCTGCATGGTTCCCGAACCCGTAGGGTCTACACACTTAAGGTTCGATGATGCTAGGGTTATAAAGGAAGTTTGTATGTGGTTGCCGAATGTTGTTCGGAGTCCCGGATGAGATCCCGGACGTCATGAGGAGTTCCGGAATGGTCCGGAGGTAAAGATTTATATATGGGAAGTCCTATTTTGGCCACTGGAAAATGTTCGGGAATTTTCGGTATTGTACCGGGAAGGTTCTAGAAGGTTCCGGAGTGGGGCCCACCTGCATGGGTGGACCCACATGAACGTGGGTAGTGGGGGCAAGGCCCCACACCCCTAGTCAAGGCGCACCAAGATCCCCCCTTAGAAGGAATAAGATCATATCCCGAAGGGATAATATCAAGATCCCTAAAAAGGGGGGATAACAATCGGTGGGGAAGGAAATGATGGGATTTCTTTCCTCCCACCTTTGCCAACGCCCCAATGGACTTGGAGGGCAAGAAACCAGCCCCTCCACCCCTATATATAGTGGGGAGGCGCGTGGGAGCTTTACCCAAGTTCTGGCGCAGCCCTCCCCCTCTCCCAAGTCCTCCTCCTCTCCCGCGGTGCTTGGCGAAGCCCTGCAGGATTGCCACGCTCCTCCATCACCACCACACCATTGTGCTGCTGCTGGATGGAGTCTTCCTCAACCTCTCCCTCTCTCCTTGCTGGATCAAGGCATGGGAGACGTCACCGGGCTGTACGTGTGTTGAACGCGGAGGTGCCGTCCGTTCGGCAGTAGGATCTCCGGTGATTTTGGATCACGACGAGTACGACTCCTTCAACCCCGTTCTCTTGAACGCTTCCGCTTAGTGATCTACAAGGGTATGTATATGCACTCTCCTTCCCCTCGTTGCTGGTTTCTCCATAGATAGATCTTGGTGACACGTAGGAAAATTTTGAATTTCTGCTACGTTCCCCAACAGTGGTATCAGAGCTAGGTCTATGCGTAGTTTCTATGCACGAGTAGAACACAAGTTGTTGTGGGCGTTGATTTTGTTCAATATTCTTACCATTACTAGTCCAATCTTGTTTCGACGGTATTGTGGGATGAAGCGGCCCGGACCGACCTTACACGTACACTTACGTGAGACAGGTTCCACCGACTGACATGCACTTGGTGCATAAGGTGGCTAGCGGGTGCCAGTCTCTCCCACTTTAGTCGGAACGGATTTGATGAAAAGGGTCCTTATGAAGGGTAAATAGCAATTGGCATATCACGTTGTGGTTTTGCGTAGGTAAGAAACGTTCTTGCTAGAAACCCATAGCAGCCACGTAAAACATGCAAACAACAATTAGAGGACGTCTAACTTGTTTTTGCAGGGTATGCTATGTGATGTGATATGGCCATGAAGAATGTGATGAATGATATGTGATGTATGAGATTGATCATGTTCTTGTAATAGGAATCACGACTTGCATGTCGATGAGTATGACAACCGGCAGGAGCCATAGGAGTTGTCTTTATTTATTGTATGACCTGCGTGTCATTGAATAACGCCATGTAATTACTTTACTTTATTGCTAACCGGTAGCCATAGTAGTAGAAGTAATAAGTTGGCGAGACAACTTCATGGAGACACGATGATGGAGATCATGATGATGGAGATCATGGTGTCATGCCGGTGACGACGATGATCATGGAGCCCCGAAGATGGAGATCAAAAGGAGCAAAATGATATTGGCCATATCATGTCACTATTTGATTGCATGTGATGTTTATCATGTTTGTGCATCTTATTTGCTTAGGACGACAGTAGTAAATAAGATGATCCCTCATTAAAATTTCAAGAAAGTGTTCCCCCTAACTGTGCACCGTTGCGAAAGTTCGTCGTTTTGAAGCACCACGTGATGATCGGGTGTGATAGATTCTTACGTTCACATACAACGGGTGTAAGCCAGATTTACACACGCGAAACACTTAGGTTAACTTGACAAGCCTAGCATGTACAGACATGGCCTCGGAACACAAGAGACCGAAAGGTCGACCATGAGTCTTATAGTAGATACGATCAACATGAAGATGTTCACCGATGATGGCTAGTCCGTCTCACGTGATGATCGGACACGGCCTAGTTGACTCGGATCATGTAATCACTTAGATGACTAGAGGGATGTCTATCTGAGTGGGAGTTCATAAGATGAACTTAATTATCCTGAACATAGTCAAAAGATCTTTGCAAATTATGTCGTAAGCTCGCGCTTTACTTCCACTGTTTAGATATGTTCCTAGAGAAAATATAGTTGAAAGTTGATAGTAGCGATTATGTGATCAGTAGAAAGCTTATGTCCTTAATGCACCGCTCAGTGTGTAGAACCCCAAACGTCGTCTGTGGATGTTGCGAACATCGGGCATACACGTTTTGATAACTACGTGATAGTTCAGTTAAATGGTTTAGAGTAGAGGCACCAAAGACGTTTTTGAAACGTCGCAGAACATATGAGATGTTTCGAGGGCTGAAATTGGGATTTCAGGCTCGTGCCCACGTCAAGAGGTATGAGATCTCCGACGATTTTCTTAGCCTGCAAACTAAGGGAGAAAGCTCAATCGATGAGCTTGTGCTCAGATTGTCTGAGTGCAACAATCACTTGAATCGAGTGGGAGTTGATCTTCCAGATGAGATAGTGATGTTTCTCCAAAGTCATTGCCACCAAGCTGCTAGAGCTTCGTGATGAACTATAACATATCAGGGATACATATGATGATCCTTGAGGTATTCGCGATGTTTGACACCGCGAAAGTAGAAATCAAGAAGGAGCATCAATTGTTGATGGTTGGTGAAACCACTAGTTTCAAGAAGGGCAAGGGCTAGAAGGGATACTTCATGAAACGGCAAATCAGCTGCTGCTCTAGTGAAGAAACCCAAGGTTGAACCCAAACCCGAGACTAAGTGCTTCTGTAATAAGGGGAACAGCCACTGGAGAAGCATTACCCTAGATACTTGGTAGATGAGAAGGCTGGCAAGGTCGATAGAAGTATATTGGATATACATTATGTTAAGGTGTACTTTACTAGTACTCCTAGTAGCACCAGGGTATTAAGATACCAGTTCGGTTGCTAAGTGTTAGTAACTCGAAATAAAAGAGCTACGGAATAAACGGAGACTAGCTAAAGGAGAGCTGACGATATGTGTTGGAAGTGTTTCCAATTTTGATGTGATCAAACATCGCACGCTCCCTCTACCATCAAGATTAGGATTAAACCTGAAAAATTGTCATTTGGTGTTTGCGTTGAGCATAGACATGATTGGATTATGTCTATCGCAATACGGTTATTCATTTAAGGAGAATAATGGTTACTCTATTTATTTGAATAATACCTTCAATGGTATTGCACCTAATAGGAATGGTTTATTGAATCTCGATCGTAGTGATACACATTTTCATGCCAAAAGATATAAGATAGTAATGATAGTACCACTTACTTGTAGCACTGCCATGTAAGTCATATTGGTGTAAAACGCATGAAGAAGCTCCATGTTGATGGATCTTTGGACTCACTCGTTTTTGAAAAGTTTGAGACATGCGAACCATGTCTATTGGTGTATACGCATGAAGAAACTCCATGCAGATGGATCGTTTGGACTCACTTGATTTTGAATCACTTGAGATATGCAAATCATACCACATGGGCAAGATGACTGAAAAGCCTCGTTTTCAGTAAGATGGAACAAGATAGCAACTTGTTGGAAGTAATACATTTTGATGTGTGCAGTCCAATAAGTGCTAAGGCACGCAGTGGATATCGTTATGTTCTTACTTCACAGATGATTTGAGTAGATACTGAGTATATTTACTTGATGAAACACAAGTTTGAATTATTGAATGGTTCAAGTAATTTCAGAGTGAAGTTGAAGATCATCGTGACAAGAGGATAAAATGTCTATGATATGATCATAGAGATGAGTATCTGAGTTACGAGCTTTGGCACACAATTAAGACATTGTGGAGATTGTTTCACAATTAATACCGCCTGGAACACCATAGTGTGATGGTGTGTCCGAACTTCATAGCTGCACCCTATTGGATATGGTGTGTACCATGATGTCTCTTATCGAATTACCACTATCGTTCATGGGTTAGGCATTAGAGACAACCGCATTCACTTTAAAATAGGGCACCACGTAATTCCGTTGAGACGACACCGTTTGAACTATGGTTTGGACAAACCTAAGTTGTCGTTTCTTAAAAGTTTGGGGCTGCGATGCTTATGTGAAAAAGTTTCAGGTTGATAAGCTCGAACCCAAAGCGGATAAAATGCATCTTCATAGGACACCCAAAATAGTTGGGTATACCTCCTAATTCAGATCCGAAAGCAATAGGGATTGTTTCTTGAATCGGGTCCTTTCTCGAGGAAAGGTTTGTCTCGAAAATTGAGTGGGAGGATGGTGGAGACTTGATGAGGTTATTGAACCGTCACTTCGACAAGTATGTAGCAGGGCACAGGAAGTTGTTCCTGTGGCACCTACACCAATTGAAGTAGAAGCTTATGATAGTGATCATGAAGTTTATGGATCAAGTCACTACCGTACCTCGTAGGGTGACAAGGATGCGTACTACTTTAGAGTGGTACAGTAATCTTGTCTTGAAGGTCATGTTGCTAGACAACAATGAACCTACGAGCTATGGAGAAGCGATGGTGGGCCCAAATTCCGACAAATGGTTAGAAGCCATGAAATCCGATATAGGATCCATGTATCAGAACAAAGCATGGACTTTGGTGGACTTGCCCGATGATCGGCAAGCCATTGAGATAAATGGATCTTTAAGAAGAAGACGGACGTGGACGGTAATGTCACCATCTATGAAGCTCGACTTGTGGCAAAGAGTTTTTCACAAGTTCAAGGAGTTGACTACGATGAGATTTTCTCATCCGTAGCGATGCTTAAGTCCGTCGGAATCATGTTAGCATTAGCTGCATTTATGAAATCTGGCAGATGGATGTCAAGACGAGTTTCCTTACCAGTTTTCGTAAGGAAAGGTTGTGTGATACAATCAGAAAAGTTTTGTCGATCCTAAGGATGCTAAAAGGTATGCTGGCTCCAGTGATCCTTCTAAGGACTGGAGTAAGCATCTCAGAGTTGGAATGTGCGCTTTGATGAGATGATCAAAGATTTTGGGTTTATACAAAGTTCATGAGAAACTTGTATTTCCAAAGAAGTGAGTGGGAGCACTATAGAATTTCTGATGAGTATATGTTGTTGACGTATTGTTGATCAGAAATGATGTAGAATTTCTGGAAAGCATATAGGGTTATTTGAAAGGTGTTTTTCAATAGAAAACCTGGATTAAGCTACTTGAACATTGAGCATCAAGATCTATGAGGATAGATCAAAAAATGCTAAATAGTACTTTAAAATGAGCACATACCTTGACGTGATCTTGAAGGTGTTCAAGATGGATCAGTCAAAGAAGGAGTTCTTGCCTGAGATGTGAGGTACGAAGTTAAGACTTAAAGCTCGACCACGGAAGAATAGAGAGAAAGGACGAAGGTCGTCCCCTATGCTTTAGACGTAGGCTCTACAGTATGCTATGCTGTGTACCGCACCTGATGTGTGCCTTGCTACATATCTGGCAAGAGGGTACAAAGGTGATCAAGGAGTGGATCACCAGATAGCGGTCAAAATTATCCTTAGAGGAATAAGGATATGTTTCTCGATTGTGGAGGTGATAAAGAGTTCGACGTAAAGGGTTACGTCGATGCAAGCTTTAACACCTATTCGAATGACTTTGAGTAGCAAACCGGATACGTATAGTGGAGCAACCATTTGGAATAGCTCCAAGTGGAGCGTGGAAGCAGCATTTACAATATGACCTAGAGATTTGCGAAGTACATACGAATCTGAATGTTGCAAACCCGTTGACTAAAACCTCTCTCACAAGCAAAACATAATCAAACCCCAGAACTCATTGAGTCTTAATCACATGGTGATGTGAACTAGTTTAGTGACACTAGTAAACTCTTTGGATGTTGGTCACATGGTGATGTGACCTGTGAGTGTTAATCACATGGCAATGTGAACTAGATTATTGACTCTAGTGCAAGTGGGAGACTGTTGGAAATATGCCCTAGAGGCAATAATAAATTAGTTATTATTATATTTCCTTGTTCATGATAATCGTTTATTATCCATGCTATAATTGTATTGACAGGAAACTCAGATACATGTGTGGGTACATAGACAACACCATGTCCCTAGTAAGCCTCTAGTTGACTAGCTCGTTGATCAATAGATGGTTACGGTTTCCTGTCCATGGACATTGGATGTCGTTGATAACGGGATCACATCATTAGGAGAATGATGTGATGGACAAGACTCAATCCTAAGCCTAGCACAGAGATCGTGTAGTTCGTATGCTAAAGCTTTTCTAATGTCAAGTATCTTTTCCTTAGACCATGAGATTGTGCAACTCCGGATACCGTAGGAATGCTTTGGGTGTACCAAACGTCACAACGTAACTGGGTGGCTATAAAGGTGCACTACAGGTATCTCCGAAAGTGTCTGTTGGGTTGGCACGAATCGAGACTGGGATTTGTCACTCCGTGTGACGGAGAGGTATCTCTGGGCCCACTCGGTAGGACATCATCATAATGTGCACAATGTGATCAAAGAGTTGATCGCGGGATGATGTGTTACGGAACGAGTAAAGAGACTTGCCGGTAACGAGATTGAACAAGGTATCGGTATACCGACGATCGAATCTCGGGCAAGTACAATACCGTTAGACAAAGGGAATTGTATACGGGATCGATTGAGTCCTTGACATCGTGGTTCATCCAATGAGATCATCGTGGAACATGTGGGAGCCAACATGGGTATCCAGATCCCGCTGTTGGTTATTGACCGTAGAACGTCTCGGTCATGTCTGCATGGTTCCCGAACCCGTAGGGTCTACACACTTAAGGTTCGATGATGCTAGGGTTATAAAGGAAGTTTGTATGTGGTTGCCGAATGTTGTTCGGAGTCCCGGATGAGATCCCGGACGTCATGAGGAGTTCCGGAATGGTCCGGAGGTAAAGATTTATATATGGGAAGTCCTATTTTGGCCACTGGAAAATGTTCGGGAATTTTCGGTATTGTACCGGGAAGGTTCTAGAAGGTTCCGGAGTGGGGCCCACCTGCATGGGTGGACCCACATGAACGTGGGTAGTGGGGGCAAGGCCCCACACCCCTAGTCAAGGCGCACCAAGATCCCCCCTTAGAAGGAATAAGATCATATCCCGAAGGGATAATATCAAGATCCCTAAAAAGGGGGGATAACAATCGGTGGGGAAGGAAATGATGGGATTTCTTTCCTCCCACCTTTGCCAACGCCCCAATGGACTTGGAGGGCAAGAAACCAGCCCCTCAACCCCTATATATAGTGGGGAGGCGCATGGAAGCTTTACCCAAGTTCTGGCGCAGCCCTCCCCCTCTCCCAAGTCCTCCTCCTCTCCCGCGGTGCTTGGCGAAGCCCTGCAGGATTGCCACGCTCCTCCATCACCACCACACCATTGTGCTGCTGCTGAATAGAGTCTTCCTCAACCTCTCCCTCTCTCCTTGCTGGATCAAGGCATGGGAGACGTCACCGGGCTGTACGTGTGTTGAACGCGGAGGTGCCATCCGTTCGGCACTAGGATCTCCGGTGATTTTGGATCACAACGAGTACGACTCCTTCAACCCCGTTCTCTTGAACGCTTCCGCTTAGTGATCTACAAGGGTATGTAGATGCACTCTCCTTCCCCTCGTTGCTGGTTTCTCCATAGATAGATCTTGGTGAGACGTAGGAAAATTTTGAATTTCTGCTACGTTCCCCAACATAAGGCATATTGGGCTATTAAAGAGCTCAACTATGACTTCGAACTTGCCGGTGAGAAGAGGTTGTTTGATATTAGCTGCCTTGATGAATGGAGAACTCAAGCCTATGAGAATGCCAAGCTATTCAAAGAAAAAGTCAAACGCTGGCATGATAAGAGGATACAAAAGCGTGAGTTTAACGTAGGAGACTATGTATTATTATTCAACTCCCGCTTAAGATTTTTTCAGGAAAACTTCTCTCAAAATGGGAAGGTCCTTATGTTATCGAGGAGGTCTATCGTTCTGGTGCCATAAAAATCAACAACTTCGAAGGCACGAGTCCAAGGGTGGTAAACGGTCAAAGAATTAAACATTATATTTTAGGTAATCCTATCAATGTTGAAACTAATACTATTGAAACCGTAACCCATGAGGAATACATAAGGGACACTTTCTAGAATGTTCCAGACTCTGAAAAGGTATAGGTATGTTGTACGGTAAGTAAACCGACTCCAAAACAACTCCAATGGCAGTTTTTATCAGTTTTGGGATATTTAAGAATTTTAGGAAGGAAGAAGTAGTCCGAAAGGGGCACGAGGCTCCCACGAGAGTGGAGGGCGCGCCCCCTATCTCGTGGGCACCTCGTGTGCCTCCCGGACTCCGTTTTCTTGCACGTTACATATTTTGGTCAGTAAAAATTCATTATATATACTCCCAAAGGTTTTGACCACCGTATCACACAAATATCCTCTGTTTTTGTTTTGAGCTGTTCCTGTTGCAGAATAAAGTAAGATGTCTTCTCAGGAGTCAATTGGGGAGAGTCGGGTGTCTCACCCAACGCCAGGTCCCGGAGCAAATAGCGATGCCTATCACTTTGGACCATCAACGGAGGATGAGATGGAGGCTGATTTGAAAAGGATAGATGCCATGGAGGAGGATCAAGAAGTTACCTCTCGTCTCCGAGCAGAATTCACTATGGGGGAACTACCTAGCCTGGCTGTCCCTATTTTGGTCACTCCCTCCAACTCTAGATTTCTTTCTTATAAAAATATGAAGAAGAGTTTCACTTGTTCTCCAGAAGCTATGCAACATCCTTGGGTAAAAGGAGCTTTGGCCGTTACGAGCAAGCTCCGTAAAGAAATTATGGACCTCAAACAACAAGTCAATAAGCTCGAGGAGGAGAACCGTATCCTGAAGGGCATCATCGCCAAGAAAATCATAACACCAACCATGAAGAAGGAGACACAATCACATGGGTATGGGCACTCCCCTTGGCAACTGCCAAGCTTGGGGGAGGTGCCCCGGTATCGTATCACCATCACACTCCTATCTTTACCGTTTTATTTAGTTCGATCCTTTTAGTAGTATCTTGATCTAGTAGATTGAAGTTTTGATATCAAGTAGTTTGAGTCCTGCATTGTGATCTCTTTTTGTATTCGAGTCCGCGAGCTATCTATAATAAAGATTAGTGTTGAGTCAAGGGCTTTGCTTTGTTGCTATGATCTTGAGAAAGTAGAAAGAATTAAAGAGTTCTTATTGATCTTATGGATAGTGATAACTTCACATATAGAAAGTATGAGGCATAAAAATTGTTGAGAGTTGATAAACATATATAGTTTTGGTCATCGTTGCAATAAATAGGAAGTGATAAGGAAAGAGAGGTTCACATATAAATACACTATCTTGGACATCTTTTATGATTGTGAGCACTCATTAAGTATGACATGCTAAAAGAGTTGACGTTGGACAAGGAAGACAACATAATGGTTTATGTTTTGTCACATCTCAGTTAAAGTATATTGCCATTAACCTTCCAAACATGTTGAGCTTGCCTTTCCCCCTCATGCTAGCCAAATTCCTAGCACCAAGTAGAGATACTACTTGTGCTTCCATATTCCTTTAAATCCAGTTTTGCCATGAGAGTCCACCATATCTACCTATGGATTGAGTATGATCCTTCAAGTAAGTTGTCATCAGTGCAAGCAATAAAAATTGCTCCTTAAATATGCATGACTTATTAGTGCGGAGAAAATAAGCTTTATACGATCTTGTTATGGAAGCAATAAAAGCGACAGACTGCATAATAAAGGTCCATACACAAGTGGCAATATAAAGTGACGTTCTTTCGTACTAAGATTTTGTGTATCCAACCCTAAAAGTGCATGACAACCTCTGCTTCCCTCTGCGAAGGGCCTATCTTTACTTTATGTTTTTATTTTGAACTTGAGTCAAGGTGATCCTCACCTTTCCCTTTTTCATTTTATCCTTTGGCAAGCTCCTCGTGTTTGAAAGATCATGATACATATACCCAATTGGATGTTCGTTAGCATGGACTATTATTGTTGACATCACCTAAAGGTGAATACGTTGGGAGGCAACACAATAAGCCCCTATCTTTCTCAGTGTCCGGCTGAAACTCCATAACCCCAAGTATTGCGTGAGTGTTAGCAATTGTAGAAGACTATATGATAGTTGAGTATGTGGACTCGCTGAAAAGCTCCATTGTTGACTCTTTCTGATGTTATGATAAATTGGGATTGCTTCAATGACTGAGATTATAGTTTGTTAGTTCTGAATGAAGTTTTTGAACCATACTTGATATTGTGAATTGAATGTCACTTGAGCATAAGAAATTATATAATGAAATCTATATATGTGCTGTTATAAGAATGATCAAGATGCCCTCATGTCCGTATTTTATTTTTTTCGACACCTCTATCTCTAAACATGTGGACTTATTTTTCGATTTTGGCTTCCGCTTGAGGACAAGCGAGGTCTAAGCTTGGGGGAGTTGATACGTCCATTTTGCATCATGCTTTTATATCAATATTTATTGCTTTATGGGCTGTTATTACACATTATATCTCAATACTTCTGGCTATTCTCTCTTATTTTACAAGGTTTACCATGAAGAGGGGGAATGCCGGCAGCTGGAATTCTGGCTAGAAAAGGAGCAAATGTTGGAAACCTATTCTGCACAACCCCAAAAGTCCTGAAACTCCACGAAACAACCTTTTGGAATTATTAAGAATTTCTGAGCGAAAGAAATACACCAGAGGGCCCACACCCTGTCCAGGAGACAAGGGGGCGCCCCCCCTATAGGGCGCACCCTCCTATCTCCTGGGCTCCCTGGTGGGCCTCCGGTGTCCATCTTCTGCTATATCATTGCTTTTACCCTGGAAAAAATCGGGGGCAAGCTTACGGGACAAAACTTCGCCGCCACGAGGCGGAACCTTGGCGTAACCAATCTAGGGCTCTGGCAGAGCTGTTCTGCCGGGGACACTTCCCTCCGGGAGGGGGAAATCATCACCAACGTCATCACCAACGATCCTGTCATCGGGAGAGGGTCAATCTCCATCAACATCTTCACCATCACCATCTCCTCTCAAAACCCTAGTTCATCTCTTGTATCCAATCTTGTATTAGAACCACAAGTTGGTACTTGTGGGTTGCTAGTAGTGTTGATTACTCCTTGTAGTTGATGCTAATTCATTTACTTGGTGGAAGATCATATGTTCAGATCCTTTATGCATATTATTACTCCTCTGATCATGAACATGAATATGCTTTGTGAGTAGTTACGTTTGTTCTTGAGGACATGGGTGAAGTCTTGCTATTAGTAGTCATGTGAATTTGGTATTCGTTCGATATTTTGATGAGATGTATGTTGTCTTTTCCTCTAGTGGTGTTATGTGAACGTCGACTACATGACACTTCACCATTATTTGGGCCTAGAGGAAGGCATGGGGAAGTAATAAGTAGATGATGGGTTGCTAGAGTGACATAAGCTTAAACCCTAGTTTATGCGTTGCTTCGTTAGGGGCTGATATGGATCCATATGTTTAATGATGTGGTTAGTTTTACCTTAATACTTCTCTTGTAGTTGCGGATGCTTGCAATAGGGGTTAATCATAAGTGGGATGCTTGTCCAAGTAAGGGCATCACCCAAGTACCGGTCCACCCACATATCAAATTATCAAATTACCGAACGCGAATCATATGAACGTGATGAAAACTAGCTTGACGATAATTCCCATGTGTCCTCGGGAGCGCCTTTCTCATTATTAGAAATTGTCCAGGCTTATCCTTTGCTACATAAAGGATTGGGCCACCTTGCTGCACTTTACTTATTTTATTTACTTATTACTCGTTACTATTTATCTTATCACAAAACTATCTATCACCTACAATTTCAGTGCTTGCAGATAAAACCTTACTGAAAACCCCTTATCATTTCCTTCTGCTCCTCGTTGGGTTCGACACTCTTACTTATCGAAAGGACTATGACTGGCCCCCTACACTTGTGGGTCATCATGCCTATGTAATGATCATTGCCTGGATATCGTCATGATTATTTGAAGTTCTATCAATTTCCCAACAGTAATTTGTTCACCGACCATTTGCTATTTTTCTCGAGAGAAGCCACTAGTGAAACCTACGGCCCCCGGGTCTTCTTTCTCATATATTTGCCTTGTGATCTACTTTTTGCCTCACATTTATTTTCAGATCTATTAAACCAAAAAATACAAAAATACCTTGCTGCAATTTATTTGTTCCGCGATCTATTTATCCCATCTACAAATTTACCTGACGTCATTTTCCCATCTTGAGGCACCGTACCCCGAAAGGGATTGACAACCCCTTTAACACGTCGGGTTGCGAGGTGTTGTTATTTGTGTGCAGGGGCTGTTTACGTTGTGTTGCTTGGTTCTCCTACTAGTTCGATAACCTTGGTTTCATATCTGAGGGAAATATCTACCACCGCTGTGCTGCATCATCCCTTCCTCTTTGGGGAAATACCGACGTAGCTTCAAGCGACATCAGAAGGAATTTCTGGCACCGTTGCCAGGGAGGATCTTCAACATAACCAGGTTCCTAATCACAAATCTCATCTCCTTGCAATTTACATTATTCGCCATTTGCCTCTCGTTTTCCTCTCCCCCACTTCACAAAAACTTGCCGTCTTATTCAGCCTCTTTTTCGTTCGTCGTTTTCTCGTCAGATCTCTTCTTTGCTTGTGTGCCATGTGTCTTCTATTTGCTTGCATCTTTGCTTACTAAATATCTCTTGATATGGATCCTCATCCACTTGCTAATCTTTTTAAGAGATCCAATTATCATGAACAAATTGCTAGTGATTTGAGTACACTAAATTATATTTATAAAGTTTTGCTTGAGATTCGTGAATCTAAAAATTGTGATGAAGAAATTTATGAAGTGATTCATGATAGCTCTTTGAATGAAAAGCATGAATGCAATGATTTTACTATAAATTCTATTAATGTCAATTATGTTAATGATATGCGAAACCCCAAGCTTGGGGATGCTAGTTTTGCTATGTCCACTACTTGTTGCAACGATCACAATTGGGGTGATTCTTCGTATGATCTTGAAAATTTATTTAAGCCCCATGATGAATATGAGATTGATAATAGTGTTTGCAATAATATTGAAAGTGCGTTTGGAAGAGTGTCAACTTTAGATCCCACATATTTGGAGAATGTTCAATCTTATGAATTTTTTTGATAAAAGTGGGTTTGGAGAGGTCATGACTTTAATTAATGTTAATCCCACTATTTTGGAAGAGTGTCAACATTGCATGCATGTGGATCATGTCGAGAATATGTTGTGTGATAGCTATTTTGTTGAATTTGCTTATGATCCTACATGTAATTATTATGAGAGAGGAAAATATGGTTGTAGAAATTTTCATGTTACCAAGTTACCTCTCTTCATGTCGAGATTGCTATCGTCTCTTTCTTTTTCCTTGCATATACTAGTTTTTGCTTGCCTTGATAATTTGTTTGCTTATACAATGCCTATGCATAGGAATTATGTTAGACTTAGATGTGTTTGTCATGTGTTCTATGATGCTCTCTTTGTGCTTCAATTCTTCTCTTTTCTATGAGCATCATTGAAATCTCAATGCCTAGCTTTTGTCCTGATTCTTTTTGCAGAAGATTAATATACAAATTATGCTGGTCCTCCTAATTTGGTAGAATTTTTGGAGTTACAAAAGTATTCGAAAGTTCTAGATTACTACAGACTATTCTGTTTTGACAGATTATGTTTTCTTTGTGTTGTGTGCTTATTTGATGGCTCTATGGTTTTTTTGATGAGTTTTTGCCATAGAAAAATTGGAATACAATAGATATAATACAAAAAATAAGAATTGGTTTGACACAACCCTTATAGTAGTGGTTTTCTTTCTTTTACTAACGGATCTCACAAGGGTTTTGTTGAGTTTTGTGTGATTGAAGTTTTCAAGTTTTGGGTTATCTTATGATGGATGAAAGAAGGATAGAAGAGCCTAAGCTTGGGGATGCCCCGACATACCAAGCTATTATCCAAGAATGAGGAACCAACTAATCTTGGGGATGCCCCCGAGTGGCATCCCCTCTTTCTTCTAACGACCATTGGTATTTTACTCGAGACTATATTTTTATTCGTCACATGATATGTGTTTTGCTTGGAGCGTCTTATATGATATGTGTCTTTAATTGTTTTATTTTGTGTTTTAAGTCATCAATCCTTGATGGACACACATATTTGAGAGAGCGAAAATTATGTCATAACTTGTTAAAATTGCTCTCTATGCTTCACTTAAATTTTCATGAGCAATGGACTTGCTCTAGTGCTTCACTTATATCTTTTTGAGAATGGTGTGCTTAGTATTTTTGAAGAAATGCTCTCTTGCTTCACTTAGATTAATTTGAGAGTTAGTAAAATTTTGAAGAAATTCTCTCTTGCTTCACTTAAATTATTTTGAGAGAAAGAAAATATGTTATGCTCATGATCTTCAGTTACATTTGTTTGAGCTTATGAAAAGCAACACATGAAAATTAGTCCCAAAGTGATAGATATCCAAGAAGGATAAAGAAAGAAAAGAAAATATATGTCATGAAGATCATTGGACAAAATAAACTTGATTCTTAGTAATATTTTTGAGATATGATGATGTGATATGTGAGTTATGTTGATGAGTAATTGTGCTCTAGTAAGAATATTGGTGTTAAGGTTTGTGATTCCCTATGCATGCACGGAAGTCAATAATCATGCAATGAAAATTATATCCTTCTTGTGGTGCATTATTCGGTGTTAATTATGCTTAATGCTTTCTTATGAGATTATTCGTTTCTTGGTTGGTCGCTTCTCAATCTTTTTGCTAGCCTTCATTTTGCACCAAGTATGACCTCAACTTGTGCATCCAAAATCCTTTAAACCATTTTTGCCACAAGAGTCCACTATATCTACATATATGCGGTATTCTTTTGCCGTTCTAAGAAAATTTGCATGTGCCATCTCTAATTTTCAAAATAAACTTCTCTTTTGTGTGTTTGCTTCGCTCGCGGAATGGTAACGATAGCTAATATTTTCCATGCTAGATGTGTTATTCTCACGATGAGTGTTTATTCACTTGTCATTGCACGAGAGTAAGGCAAAGATTTTAGGGATGACCAGTCCCGAAATGCAAAAATGAATTTACTGGACTGGGCATAAGTTATTTTGACAACATAAAGTATTTTTGCATTTCGGGACTGGGCATCCCTAAAACCTTTGCCTTGCTCTCGTGTAATGACAAGTGAATAAACACTCATCGTGAGAATAACACATCTAGCATGGAAAATATTAGCTACCCGTTACCGTTCCGCGAGCAAAACAAACACACAGAAGAGAAGTTCATTTTGAAAATTAGAGATGGCACATGCAAATTTGCTTAGAACGGCAAAATAATACCGCATATAGGAAGATATAGTGGACTCGTGTGGCAAAACTGGTTTAAAAGATTTTGGATGCACAAGTAGAGGTCATACTTGGTGCAAAATGAAGGCTAGCAAAAAGATTGAGAAACGACCAACCAAGAAACGAATAATCTCATAAGCAAGCATTAAGCATAATTAACACCGAATAATGCACCACAAGTAGGATATAATTTTCATTGCATGATTATTGACTTGCGTGCATGCATAGGGAATCACAAACCTTAAGACCAATATTCTTACTAGAGCACAATTACTCACCAACATAACTCACATATCACATCATCATATCTCAAAACTATTAATAAGAATCAAGTTTATTTTGTCTAATGATCTTCATGACATATATTTTCTTTTCTTTACTTATCCTTCTTGGATATCTATCACTTTGGGACTAATTTTCATGTGTTGCTTTTCATAAGCTCAAACAAATATAAGTGAAGATCATGAGCATAACATGTTTTATTTCTCTCAAAATAATTTATGTGAAGCAAGAGATAATTTATTCAAAATTTTGCTAAATCTCAAATAATTCTAAGTGAAGAAAGAGAGCATTTCTTAAAAAATACTAAGCACACCGTGCTCAAAAAGATATAAGTGAAGCACTAGAGCAAGTCCGTTGCTCATAAAAATTTAAGTGAAGCATAGAGAGCAATTCTAACAAGTCATGACATAATTTTGGCTCTCTTAAATAGGTGTGTCTAGCAAGGATTGATGACTTAAAACACAAAATAAAACAAGCAACGACACATATCATACAAGACACTCCAAGGAAAACACATATCATGTGACGAATAAAAATATAGTCTCGAGTAAAATACCGATGGTCGTTAGAAGAAAGAGGGGATGCCACTCGGGGGCATCCCCAAGCTTAGTTGGTTTCTCATTCTTGGATAATAGCTTGGTATGCCCGGGCATCCCCAAGCTTAGGCTCTTCTATCCTTCTTTCATCCATCGTATGATAACCCAAAACTTGAAAACTTCAATCACACAAAACTCAACAAAACCCTTGTGAGATCCGTTAGTAAAAGAAAGCAAACCACTACTATAAGTGCTGTGTCAAACCAATTCTGATTTTGTTTTTTATTATATCTACTGTTTTCCAACTTTTCTATGGCAAAAACTAATCAAATAAAATCATAGAGCCATCCAAATAAGCACACAACACAAAGAAAACAGAATCTGTCAAAACAGAACAGTCTGTAGTAATCTGGAACTTTTGAATACTTATGTAACTCCAAAACTTCTACCAAATTAGGAAGACTAGAATAATTTGTATATTAATCTTCTGCAAAAAGAATCAGGGCAAAATCTCTTTTCTGTGATTTATGATAATTATTTTTGTGAGCACAAGTTTCTGTCTTTTTTAGCCGGATCAAACAACTGTCACCCCGGAAGATCCTAAAGGATTTACTTGGCACAAACACTAATTAAAACACACAAAACACAATCATAACAGTATCATAATTGTGCTAACACTCAAGAACAGAAAGCCAAAAGCAAAAATAGATTTTATTCATTGGGTTGCCTCCCAACAAGCGCTATAGTTTTACGCCCTTAGCTAGGCATAAAGCAAGGATCTAAGTTTTGTCATTTTTGGTGTTAGAACCATAAGATGCCCTCATGATTGATTCATATGGTGGCTTAATTATTGTTCTAGGACATTGTTCCATACCCTTCCTCAAAGGAAATTGGAACTTAATATTGCTTTCTTTCATATCAATATTGCACCAATAGTGCATAAAAATGGTCTACCAAGAATAATTGGACAAGACGGATTGCCGTCAATATAAAGAACAATAAAATCTATGGGCACATAATTTATATTTTCAAGAATAATAACATCATTAATCCTTCCCATAGGCTTTTTAATAGTAGAATCCGCTAAGTGCAAATTTAAAGAGCATTCTTCAATATCGGTAAGACCAAGCACATCACATAAAGATTTCGGAATTGTAGAAACACTAGCACCCAAGTCACATAAAGCAAAACACTCATATTTTTTAATCTGGACTTTGATAGTAGGTTCCCATTCTTCATGCAATTTTCTAGTAATTCAACTTCAAATTCCATTTTTTCTTCAAAAGCTTTCATCATGGCATCAACAATATGTTTAGTAAAAGCTTTATTTTGTTCATAAGCATGGGGTGAATTTATCATGGATTGCAACAAAGAAATACAATCAATCAAAGAGGAACTATCATAATTAAAGTCTTTGTAATCCAAAAGAGTGGGCACATCACTAGTTAAAGTTTTAACCTCTTCAAACCCACTTTTATCAATTTTCTCAACAAGATTTTCACCCTCCGAAATATTAGGACGCCTTCTACCTAAAGTTGACTCTTCTCCAGTCCCTTTTTCATCAATCTTATTTTTACTAAACAAGGAATCAATAGAATAAACACCAATCATTTTAAGATCTTCATCACTTTTGCGAAAGAAATCACTAGAAAACGCTTTTTCTAGAAATTCTCTTTTAGCTCTAAGTATAGCGGTTCTTTTCTTACTTTCATCCATAGAAACATACAGAGCTTTAATCGATTCATCTATTTTAGGCACAAAAAATTTCATCTTGAGATGTTCCACATCATGAGCAATTCTATCAACACTTCTAGACAAATGATCAATCTTATTCAACTTTTCTTCTATGGAAGTGTTGACAACTTTTTGCGTGTTGATAAATTCTTTAATACTATTCTCAAGATCAAAGGTGTTCCTATTATTATTGTAAGATTTATTTCCATAGGAATTACCATAATTTTTAGAGGAATTACTAGGGAGAGGCCTAGGATTAAAATTACCTCTATAAGCATTGTTGTTGAAATTATTGTGAGAAATAAAATTCACATCTATGCCATCACTATTTTGCTCAATCAAAGTAGACAAAGGCATATCATTAAAATCAATAGGAGCACTTCTACTAGCAACCGATTTCATAAGAGCATCAATTTTTTCACTCAAGGAAGAAATTTCTTCAACCGAATTAACTTTTTTACTTGTAGGAGCCCTTTCAGTATGCCATTGTGAATAATTTGCCATGATATTATCAAGCAATTTGGTGGCTTAACCCAAGGTAATTTCAATAAAAGTACCACCCGCAGTGGAATCTAAAAGATTACGAGAAATAAAATTCAACCCCGCATAAAGTTTTTGTATGATCATCCAAAGATTTAACCCATGAGTTGGGCAATTCCTTAGTATCATTTTCATCCTTTCCCAAGATTGTGCAACATGCTCATGTTCAAGTTGCTTGAAATTCATGATCTGGGTTCTAAGGGAAATAATTTTTGCGGGAGGAAAATACTTAGCGATAAAAGCATCTTTGCACTTGTTCCAAGAATCGATACTATTACGAGGCAAAGAAAAGAACCAAATTTTTGCAGAATCACGCAAAGAAAATGGAAATAATTTCATATTGACCACATCATTGTCCACATCTTTTTTCTTTTGCGTATCACATAATTCCACGTAGGTATTAAGATGGGATGCGACATCCTCATTAGGAGTACCGGAAAATTGGTCTTTCATGACAAGATTCAGCAAAGCAGTATTAATATCACAAGTCTCCACACTAGTGGTAGGAGGAGCAAGCGGAGTGCCAATAAAATCATTGTTCTTGGTATTTGAGAAGTCACATAGTTTGTTGTTCTCTTGAGTCATGATGACCACACAACAAGATTGCACCCAAAACAGATCCGACAAGAAAATGGCGAACGGAAAAAGAGGGGCGAATAAAATGTCAAATTTTTGTGAAGTGGGGGAGAGGAAAATGAGAGGCAAATAGTTAAATTGCAAGGATATGATATTTGTGATTAGGAACCTGGTTATGTTGAAGATCCTCCCCGGCAACGGCGCCAGAAATTCCTTTTGATGTCGCTTGAAGCTATGTCGGTATTTCCCCAAAGAGGAAGGGATGATGCAGCACAACGGTGGTAGGTATTTCCCTCAGATATGAAACCAAGGTTATCGAACCAGTAGGAGAACCAAGCAACACAACGTAAACAGCCCCTGCACACAAATAACAACACCTCGCAACCCGACGTGTTAAAGGGGTTGCCAATCCCTTTCGGGGTACGGCCCATCAAGATAGGCAAAGGACGTGAGGTAAATTTGTAGATAGGATAAATAGATCACAGAACAAATAAATTACAGCAAGGTATTTTTGTATTTTTTTAGTTTAATAGATCTGAAAATAAATGCAAGGAAAAAGTAGATCGCAAGGCAAATATATGAGAAAGAAGACCCGGTGGCTGTAGGTTTCACTAGTGGCTTCTCTCGAGAAAAATAGCAAATGGTGGGTAAACAAATTACTGTTGGGCAATTGATATAACTTTAAATAATCACGACGATATCCAAGAAATGATCATTACATAAGAATCATGTCCGAGATTGGTAGACCGACTCCTGCCTGCATCTACTACTATTACTCCACACATCGATCGCTATCCAACATGCATCTAGTGTATTAAGTTCATGGAAAAATGGAGTAATGCAATAAGAACAATGACATGATGTAGACAAGATTCATTTATCTATTGCGGCAGATATGGATCCCATCTTTTTATCCTTAGTAGCAATGATACATACGTGTCGGATCCCTTTCTGTCATTGGGATCAAGCACCGTAAGATCGAACTCACTACCGGGCACCTCTTCCCATTGCAAGATAAATAGATCAAGTTGGACAAACAAAACCCAAATATCAGAGAGGAAATACGAGGCTATAAGAGATCATGCATATAAGAGATCAAAGAACACAAATAACTTTCATGGATATAAAAAGATATAACTGATCATAAACTCAAAGTTCATCAGGTCCCAACAAACACACCGCCAAAAGACTTACATCATATGGATCTCCAAGAGACCATTGTATTGATAATTGAGAGAGAGAGAGAGAGAGAGAGAGAGAGAGAGAGAGAGGAAGCCATCTAGCTACTAACTACGGACCCGAAGGTCTACAAAGAACTACTCACGCATCATCGGAGAGGCACCAATGGAAATGGTGAACCCCTCCATGATGGTGTCTAGATTGGATCTCGTGGTTCTGGACTCTACAGCGGCTGGATGTAAATTTCATCGACTCCTCTAGGGTTTCTAGAATATTGGGGTATTTATAGAGCAAAGAGTCGGTCCAGGGGGCACCCGAGGTGGGCACAACCCACCAGGGCGCGCCTGGGCCTCCTAGTGCGCCCTGGTGGGTTGTCCCCTCCTCGGGACTCCCCCCAGGTGCAACCAGGGCCCGTTGTGTTCCTTCTGTCCCATAAAAAATCATCGTAAATTGATGTGGCATTTGGACTCCATCTGATATTGGTTCTTGCTATGTAAAAACATGCAGAAAATAGCAACTAGCACTTGGCACTATGTTAATAGGTTAGTACCAAAAAATGATATAAAATGACTATATAATAATTATAAAACATCCAAGATCGATAATAAAACAGCATGGAATAATAAAAAATTATAGGTACGTTGAAGATGTATCAGTGTCCATGTACCAATCACCGCCGCCAGTGTAGTTGTTCGGCGTAGGGGCGGTGTGCAACGCGGCGAGGAGTGTCGGGTCCCAAGGTGCTGGTGGCAGGGCCGGCGAGGGAGGCGCGACGCGGGGAAGCCGTAACCACCACTCAGCTGTGGAGGTGGGTATCCTCCGTATGGCTGCGAAGCCGCGTAGTATGCCTAATGTGCCGGCGGGCGCGGCACGGGGAGGGTCGATGCAGAAGCCCGTAGGACCGACATGGTGTAGGCATGAACAACACCGGTCCACGGATTGTAGCCGGAGGCCCATGGAGGGGGCACCTGAAGCTGCTGCTACAGCTGCTGATGAGGCGCACCGATGCCCTACTGCTGCTGCGGCTGCCCACCGCGTCGGCCACCACGCCGGCCCCTGCGGCGCCATTTGGCGGGAGGAACGGGGGGCCCGTACGACAGGGGGACTAGCCATGGCTGCTGCGGCACCGGGTAGGGTGGCGACGGCGCCGGGTAAGGCGCATGAGGGAGCTGCGGCGGCGCCACGGCCGGGGCAGCGGGAGGCGGCGGCTGCCCGCCGCGGGTGGTGCCAGCCGCGAGGGCGTTGTGGATGGACTGTGCCTTCACTTGCATCATCCGCCGCTCCTCCATCCGGAAGTACGCAATGAACTTGGCAAAGGAGGGGTTGGGGATGAGGGTGAGGTTCGTCATGGCGTTGCCGAAGTCCTTGTTGAGGCCGGCGGTGAGTGTGCTGAGGAGGAGGTCATCATCAATTTTCATGCCAATGTCGTGGAGCTCGTCAGCAAGAGTCTTGAGGCGACAACAATAGTCGTCGATGAAGGAGTTGTCCTGGTGGCATACAAAAAACTCTTGCTGCATAAAAACAAGATGTTGTAGTTGGTTGTCGGTGAAGAGCCTGTTCAGCTTGTTCCACACGGCGCATGCGTCATCACCGTCCTGCACGACCATCTGGAAGAGGTCCGGCGAGATGGTGAGGAACAACCACCGGATGATAATGGTGTCGATGGTGGACCAATCATGGAACTCGGGGACGAGGGTGGAGTCGACGGTGCCGTCCATGTTATCAACGAGATGATACTCCCAAAACACGAGGGAGAATTATGTCTTCCACGTGTATTAGGAGGAGTCCGCCTAAGAGAGACAAACAGACACCCGCTCGTAGATGTTCAGGTTGCGAATGTCGTTGACGTCAGGAGGGTTGGCGTCGGTGAACGGATTGGAGTTGGTGGACGCAGAAGACATGATGGACGACATGGCGAGGGTGGGGCGTCTCGGTGGCTCAGGTGAGGCGGCAGCAGCAGGTGGCGTCGGGCGACGCAGGTGGCAGCAGTGGCTGGCGAGGCGATGCGGGCGAGCGGGCAATGTGAGTGAGCTAGCGAGCGAGCGAGATGGCAAGGAGATGTGGGCAGCTAGTGAGGCGATGCGGGTCGGGCGATGTGGGCGAGCTAGCGAGGCAATGCGGTCGAGCGGGCGAGCTAGTGAGGCAATGCGGTTGAGCGGGCGAGGCGAGCGATAAGGCAATGCAGGCGGGTGGGAGTTGGGTCGGGCGGGCAAGGCGAGCGATCGGGCGATGCGGGCGGCGCTGCTGGGTAGCACGCACGGCAGGGAGAGAGAGGAGCGGTGGCCGGTGCAGGAGACGCACTAGCGGCGGCGACACGAAGGAGGCGCGCGGCGGCGACGAAAGACTAGGGTTAGAACCCGGAACTGATACCATGTATGTTGTGGGAATTACGTGTTGTATTCCTTAGGTGCAAACGCACATATATATGATGTACATGAGTGGGCCATGACCTCAACTATACAAGGCAAGTAGGAGGTGGGCCCAATACACAGATATGCACATCACGTATACTCAACAGCCACCGGTACGAGGGATACGTCAACGGGAAAGAAACGGTGGATAGAAGATGGATATGGGAAGAATCTTGGTGACCCAAGCATGCCACTGGAAAGATTGGAAGATTTAAGTTGAAATCGATATAAAGATCATCGAGAACGGATGCAGGGAGTTCACACGGTAAGCAAAAAAATATGCAATGCAAAACTGACAATAACAACAACATGGCACTTTAGATGCAACATTTAGTTATGATGCAAAACTTGAACATGGAAACAAAGGGCATGGCAAGGCAGTGCATATTATCTACTACAAAACATGCTTACTGATCTATTTCTATAACTCACTAGATCATCATCAAAACAGCATGGTAAAAAGGCAAATGATTGCAGTTCTACAGACTTGGCAAAAATACTGGACATGGCAGAAAACAGATCTGTATTGCAATGTTTAGAGCTAGTAAACTATGTGCTACATGAACTTATTATGGGAAACAAGAGCATGGTATTCATGCACTAAATGCACTTAACAAAACTCCCGTACTGAACCTACTCCAAAGATCTGCAGATTTGATAATAGCATCAATGCAAAATGGCAAGTTATGTTGACAGATTCAGACACCAAAATTAAACATGTCATGGCAGTAACAGATTCATGTAAGCAGGTTTACAAGCTTGTTGCACTCTCCACAATGCATATACTGGATTGCTCATATGATATTGCTCATATGAACATCACACAAAATCATATAAAAATGGCAAAATGGCATATGCTGTAAAATAACTTGTTCACAAACTTGCTCAAATTATGAAACGGATGCCACCAATGGATTGGTTGGATTTTTCTACCCCAAAAACATATATAATATGTTGGGGTTCCTATAGAAAAATCTCCACAAATGCTCAAAATGCAAAATTGCCTAATATGGAATATGACAGAATAGGCATATTTCACTAAAGCTTAAATGTCCAGAAATGGACCTGCCTAAAAGGAAAAGATTCCATTTACCAGAAATGGCATATTCACTGGACTAAAACAAATACAAGAAAAGAAAAGAAAACAGATGAAGAGGGGATGACAGGTGGGACCTTGTCCCTTGTGAGTATGACAGGTGGGTCCTGTGGGGTCCCACATGGCAGTGGCTGGGCTGGGCAAAAGCAGAGGAGAAGCAGGGGAGCTGCCGACCGGCAAAGGGCATGGCGGAGGGCCTTGCCGGAGTTTCCTTCGGCGGCCTAACGGAGCGGCGGAGGAGCGCAACGGGATCGCCAGGGGATCCCGCACACGCGCATGACTAGAACGATGTCGTACAACGATGGGAGCGACACTGGCAACGAGGTATAGAGGCGGCAACGGTGAGCATGAGCGTGACAAAGCAGAGGGTATACTCGGCCACTAGGGGGTGATTTCGATCCTACGCAGCACGACGAACAAGGTGGACATGAGCGGAAGAGCTAACAATGCCGGAGCACTCATCGGCGACAAGGTCCGACGATGATGGGCTCTGGTGCATGCGGCTAATGCTATAGAGCATGCAAAGGAGGGGGAAACTTATGGGGAGGAGCGCAAGCTCACCATGAGCACAACGGTGCACCCGACTTGGCTAGGGAAGGTCGAAGATGGCGGTGATGTCGATCGAACACTTGCGCGGTCGGAGATGATGATGAAGAAGACGTCAACACTGTAGAGGGCTTCAACTCCACGTAGTCGACGTCGGGGACGTAGTCAATGACGGGGAAGAAGATGGACAGACTTGGCGAGGCGGAGGTCGATGGGTTGCACGCCGGCGATGAGGCCACATGCTCGGATGCGCTCAGGACGGCGGCGATACGTTGTATCTGGTGGTTCCCACACCTGGCGGCGGCTAGAGCTAGAGGTGAACCCTAAAGGGACGAGGGACAAGGAGAGGGGGTATATAAGGGGCTAGGGCGATGGAATGGAGCTCGCACGCGCTCTGCTGTGCAGTCCCCATGGTGACGGCAAGAGGAGGACAAAAAGGTGGGTGTGGGTGTGCTGGTGGTCACTTGACGGGCGGGCCCGGCTGTGCCACGCGGACGCGGGACAGAGGGGGTGAGCGCGGATGTGGGTGAGAAAGGGAAAGAGGGTCGCACGCTAGGGTTAGCTGGGCTGGCTGGCGCGGGGCTAGCTAGGCCGGCCTGGTGGCCAAGGCCCAGGTAAGCCCTTCTCCTTTTTAACACTTTCTGCTTATTTAAATAAGCAGCTGAAGAAAAGGAAAATGCCAAGGGGCTAGGAGAGGAGTTTTGTAGATCTAAAAATATCCTCTAGCTCCTGGAATTATGCTCCATTTGATAAAACTGGTTTGGGTATTTTTAGAGGTATAAAAATAAAACATGTTTGAATATAATTCAAACTTGAGGCGTTTTTGAACCTAACCAAGACAACTCCAAATAGAATGAAATTTACAAAGAGGGTGTAGGCATGGTCTAATATTTGTAGGGAAAATATGAACATTAATAGAGATGGGAAAAGTGGCACTTGCAAAAAGAAAGGAAGTAGAAGGAAAGGAGAACATGATGTTGCATGGGACAAATGCATAGGCAAGCAAGATTATCTAACATGGTGCAAGCACAACAAGATGAATACCACAAGGCATATGATGAGCATGGAGAATGCATAATGACAAGAGGCACAAATGTAATATGGCAATGATGGGCACGACAATGCAATATAACCAAATGATGAACATGATGCAAGAAGAAAAATATGACAATGACACTCATCGTGATCATGGCAACAAACAATTGAAACACACAACGACAACGAAATAAAAGGAAGGCATCTGGAGCATCGATCTCATGGCGTGCTACCTCTTGAGCTTGTGTTGGTTTTTCAAGAGGAAAGGGTGATGCAGCAAAGTAGCGTAAGTATTTCCCTCAGTTTGGAGAACCAAGGTATCAATCTAGTAGGAGACAACGCACAAGTCACCTAGTACATGCATAAACAATCAAGAACCTTGCAACCAACGCGATAAAGGGGTTGTCAATCCCTTCACGGTCACTCACAAAAGTGAGATCTAATAAATATAGTAAAGTAAATATTTTTGGTATTTTTGTTATATAGATTGGAAAGTAAAGATTGCAAAATAGTAAACAAGATGCGATATAATGGAAAAGAGATGTAATATAATAGAAAAGAGATGTAATATAATAGAAAAGGGACCTGGGGGCCATAGGTTTCACTAGTGGCTTCTCTCAAGATAGCATGTATTACGGTGGGTGAACAAATTACTGCCGAGCAATTGGTAGAAAAGCGCATAATTATGAAGATATCTAAGGCAATTATCATGAACATAGGCATCACGTCTGTGTCAAGTAGACCGAAACGATTCTACATCTACTACTATTACTCCACACATCGACCGCTATCCAACATGCATTTAGAGTATTAAGTTATAAGAACGGAGTAACGCATTAAGCAAGATGACATGATGTAGAGGGATAAACTCAAGGAATATGATATAAACCCCATCTTTTTATCCTCGATGGAAACAATACAATACGTGCCTTGCTGCCCCTACTGTCACTGGGAAAGGACACCGCAAGATTGAACCCAAAGCTAAGCATTTCTCCCATTGTAAGAAATATAAATCTAGTAGGCCAAACTAAACCGATAATTCAAAGAGACCTGCAAAGATATCAAATCATGCATATAAGAATTCAGAGAAGAACCAAATAATATTCATAGATAATCTTGTTCATAAATCCACAATTCATCGGATCTCGGCAAACACACCGCAAAAGAATATTACATCGAATAGATCTTCAAGAACATCGAGGAGAACTTTGTATTGAGAATCAAAGAGAGAGAAGAAGCCATCTAGCTAATAACTATGGACCCGAAGGTCTGTGATAAACTACTCACGCTTCATCAGATAGGCAATGGTGTTGATGTAGAAACTCTCCGTGATCGATTCCATCTCCGGCAGATCGCCGGAAAAGGCCCCAAGATGGGATCTCACGTGTACAGAAGGTTGCGGCGGTGGAAAAGTGGTTTCGTGGCTCCCCTTGATGTTTCTATGGTATAAGAGTATATATTGGCGAAAGAAGTACGTAGGTGGAGCTACGAGGGGCCCACGAGGGTGGGGGCGTGCCTACCCCCTGGGCGCGCCCTCCTGCCTCATGGAAGCCTCGTGGCGTTTCTGACTTCAACTCCAAGTCTTCTGGTTTGCTTTCGGTCCAAGAAAGATCATCGCGAAGGTTTCATTCCGTTTGGACTCCGTTTGGTATTCCTTTTCTGCAAAACTCTAAAATAGGCAAAAAAACAGAAACTAGCACTCGGGCTCCAGTTAATAGGTTAGTCCCAAAAATAATATAAAAGAGCATATTAAAGCCCATTAAACATCCAAAACAAATAATATAATAGCATGGAACAATAAAAAATTATAGATACATTGGAGACGTATGAAGCATCCCCAAGCTTAATTCCTGCTCGTCCTCGAGTAGGTAAATGATAAAACAGAATTTTTGATGTGGAATGCAACTTAGCATATTTATCAATGTAATTTTCTTTATTGTGGCATGAATGTTCAGATCTGAAAGATTCAAGACAAAATTTTAATATTGACATAAAACAATAATACTTCAAGCATACTAACAAAGCAATCATGTCTTCTCAAAATAACATGGCCAAAGAAATCTATCCCTACAAAATCATATAGTCTAGTTATGCTCTATCTTCATCACACGAAGTATTTAATCATGCACAACCCCGATGACAAGCGAAGCAATTGTTTCATACTTTTGATGTTCTCAAACTTTTTCAATCTTCACGCAATACATGAGCGTGAGCCATGGACATAGAAACTATAGGTGGAATTGAACGGTGGTTGTGGAGAAGACAAAAAGGAGAAGATAGTCTCACATCAACTAGGCGTATCAATGGGCTACGGAGATGCCCATCAATAGATATCAATGTGAGTGAGTAGGTTTTGGGGAACGTGATAATTTCAAAAAAAATCCTACGATCACGCAAGATCTATCTGTAGGTGATGCATAGCAACGAGAGGGGAGAGTGTTGTCTATGTACCCTCGTAGACCGAAAGCGGAAGCGTTATGGCAACACGGTTGATGTAGTCGTACGTCTTCACATCCGACCGATCCTAGCACCTAAGGTACGTCACCTCCGCGATCTGCACACGTTCAGCTCGGTGACGTCCAGCTGAGGTCGAGGGAGAGCTTCATCACACGACAGCATGGTGACAGTGATGATGAAGTTACCGGCGCAGGGCTTCGCCTAAGCACTACAACAATATGACCGAGGTGTGTAACTGTGAGGGGGGGGCACCACACACGGCTAAACAATTGTCAACTTGTGTGTTCTAGGGTGCCCCCTGCCCCCTTATATAAATGAGCAAGGGGGAGGCCGGCAAGCCCTCCTTGGACGCGCCCCCAAGAAGGGAATCCTACCAGGACTCCAAGTCCTAGTAGGTTTCCACCTAAAGGGAGAGAGGGGGAAGGAAGGAGAGGGAGAGGGGGAGGAAAGGGGGGTGCCACCCCCCTTTCTTGTCCTATTCGGACACAAGGGGAGGGGGCGCGCGGCCTGCCCTGTCCGACCCCCTCTCTCTCTCCACTAGGTTCCATCGAGGCCCATTAGTTCCCCCGGTGGTTCTGGCAACCCTCTGACACTCCGGTTTTATCCGAAACTTCTCCGGAAGACTTCAGGTGTCCAAATATAGTCATCCAACATATCAATATTTATGTCTCGACCATTTCAAGAATCCTCGTCATGTGCGCGATCACATCTGGGACAACGAACAATCTTCGGTACATCATATCACATAAACTCATAATACCAATCATCATCGAACGTTATGCGTGCGGACCCTACGGGTTCGAGAACTATGTAGACATGACCGAGACACGACTCCGGTCAATAACCAATAGTAGAACATGGATGCTCATATTGGTTCCTACATATTCTACGAAGATCTTTATCGGTCAAACCGCATAACAACTTACATTGTTCCCTTTGTCATCGGTATGTTACTTGCCTGAGATTCGATTGTCGGTATCTCAATACCTATTTCAATGTCGTTACTGGCAAGTCTTTTTACTCGTTCCGTAATACTTCATCCTGCAACTAACTCATTAATCACAAGACTTGCAAGGCTTATAGTGATGAGTATTATTGAGAGGGCCGAGAGATACCTCTCCGAAACACGGAGTGACAAATCCTAATCTCGATCTATGCCAACCCAACAAACACCTTCGGAGACACCAGTAGAGCACCTTTATAATCACCCACTTACGTTGTGACGTTTGGTAGCACACAAAGTGTTCCTCCGGTATTTGGGAGTTGCATAATCTCATAGTCTGAGGAACTTGTATAAGTCATGAAACAATGAAACAGACACAATCATAATGCTAAGCTAAAGGATGGGTCATGTCCATCACATCATTCTCCTTGATGTGACCCCGTTCATCAAATGACAACACATGTCTATGGTTAGGAAACATAACCATCTTTGATTAATGAGCTAGTCAAGTAGAGGCATACTAGGGACTATATGTTTTGTCTATGTATTCACACATGAACTAAGTTTCCGGTTAATACAATTCTAGCATGAATAATAAACATTTATCATGAATTAAGGAAATAAATAATAACTTTATTATTGCCTCTAGGGCATATTTCCTTCAGTAGGGATTGCCATGCAACGGATGCACTAAAGCTATAAGTGTATGAAAGCTCAAAAGGAAACTAAGTGGGCGTGCATCCAACTTGCTTGCTCACGAAGACCTAGGGCACTTTTGAGGAAGCCCATCATTGGAATATACAAGCCAAGTTCTATAATGAAAAATTCCCACTAGTATGAAAGTGACAACATAGGAGACTCTCTATCATGAAGATCATGGTGCTACTTTGAAGCACATATGTGGTAAAAGGATAGTAGCATTGCCCCTTCTCTCTTTTTCTCTCATTTTTTTATTTGGGCCTTCTCTCCTTTTTATGGCCTCTTTTTTTCTTGTTTTTTTCATTTGGAGTCTCATCCTGACTTGTGGGGGAATCATAGTCTCCATCATCCTTTACTCACTGGGACAATGCTCTAATAATGAAGATCATCACACTTTTATTTACTTACAACTCAAGAATTACAACTCAATACTTAGAAAAAATACGACTCTATGTGAATGCTTCCGGAGGTGTACCAGGATGTGCAATGATTCAAAAGTGACATGTATGAAAAATTATGAATGGTGGCTTTGCCACAAATACGATGTCAACTACATGATCATGCAATGCAATATGACAATGATGGAGTGTGTCATAATAAAGGGAACGGTGGAAAGTTGCATGGCAATATATCTCAGAATGGCTATGGAAATGCCATAATAGGTAGGTGTGGTGGCTGTTTTGAGGAAGGTAATGGTGGGTGTATGGTACCGGTGAAAGTTGCGTGGTACTAGAGAGGCTAGCAATGGTGGAAGGTGAGAGTGCATATAATCCATAGACTCAATCATTAGTCATAAAGAACTCACATACTTATTGCAAAAGTTTATTAGTTATTGAAACGAAGTACTACGTGCATGCTCCTAGGGGGATAGATTGGTAGGAAAAGACCATCGCTTGTCCCCGACCGCCACTCATAAGGAAGACAATCAATAAATAAATCATGCTCCAACTTCATCACATAACGATTCACCATACGTGCATGCTATGGAATCACAAGATTTAACACAAGTATCTCTCAAGTTCACAACTACTCTACTAGCATGACTTTAATATCACCATTTTCATATCTCAAAACAATCATAAAGAATCAAACTTCTCATAGTATTCCATGCACTTCATATGAAAGTTTGTATTATAACCATCTTGGATGCCCACCATATTAGGACTAATTTTATAACTAAAGCAAATTACCATGCTGTTCTAAAAGACTCTCAAAATAATATAAATGAACCATGAGAGATAAAAAATTTCTATAAAATAAAACCACCACCGTGCTCTAAAAAGATATAAGTGAAGAACTAGAGCAATATTGTCTAGCTCAAAAGATATAAGTGAAGCACATAGAGTATTCTAAAAAATTCTGATTCATGCGTGTCTCTCCCAAAAGGTGTGTACAACAAGGATGATTGTGGTAAACTAAAAAACAAAGACTTAAATCATACAAGACGCTCCAAGCAAAACACATATCATGTGGTGAATAAAAATATAGCCTCAAGTAAAGTTTCCGATAGACGAAGACGAAAGAGGGGATGCCTTCCGGGGCATCCCCAAGCTTAGGCTTTTGGTTGTCTTTGAATTTTACCTTGGGGTGACTTGGGAATCCCCAAGCTTAGTCTCTTTCCACTCCTTATTCCAAAATCCATCAAATCTTTATCCAAAAACTTGAAAACTTCACAACACAAAACTTCAACAGAAAATCTCATGAGCTCTGTTAGTATAAGAAAATAAACCACCACTTTAAGGTACTGTAATGAACTCATTATTTATTTATATTGGTGTTAAACCTACTGTATTCCAACTTCTATATGGTTCATACCCCCCAATACTACTCATAGATTCATCAAAATAAGCAATCAACACACAAAAAGCAGAATCTGTCAAAAACAGAACAGTCTATAGCAATCTGTAACTTTCGAATACTTCTGTAACTCTAAAAATTCTGAAATAAATTGGTGGACGTGAGAAATTTTTCTATTAATCATCTTCAAAAAGAATCAACCTAAAAGAACTCTCCCGTAAACAATGACAGGTATTCTCGTGAGCGCAAAAGTTTCTATTTTTTACAGTAAGATCGCAAAGACTTCACCCAAGTCTTACCAAAGGTTCTACTTGGCACAAACACTAATTAAAACATAAAACCACATCTAAACAGAAGCAAGATGAATTATTTATTACTAAAAAGGATCAAAAATCAAAGAACAAAAATGAAATTGGTTTACTCCCAACAAGCGCTATCGTTTAACGCCCCTAGCTAGGCATTGAGATTTCGATGATGCTCACATGAAAGACAAGAATTGAAGCACAAAGAGAGCATCATGAAACACATGAAAAACACATATAAGTCTAAGATACTTCCTATGCATAGGAATATTATAGGCAAACAAATTATCATAGCAAGCAAAAACTAGCATATGCAAGGAAGCGGAAAGAAACAATAGCAATCTCAACATAACGAGAGGTAATTTAGTAGCATGAAAATTTCTACAGCCATATTTTCCTCACTCATTGTCGGGGAAACTGATCCACGAACACCTATGGGGCCGGCGGACCGAGCCCCTTTCGGTTCGGCGGGGGGCGGGGATCACACGAAGAGCAGATCGAGGCGAAGCACACGAGCAGTTTACCCAGCTTCGGAGCTCTCCGGAGAGATAACACTCCTACTGCTGCTTGTTTGATTATCTTGTGTTCTTGCTCTAGAGAGAGAGCGTAGTGTTTTTCTGGGTTCCGAACCAGTCGAACCTCCTCTACGTTGCGCATGGGCCTCCTTTTATACGCTAAAGGGGTCACCGACAAGTGGCAACGCAGAGAAGGGTACAAATGTAAAAAGCGAGGTGGTTGGTACAGTTACTTGTACAGTGCACCCTACCTAACCCTGACGGCAGGGGACAAGGGCATTAAATGCCCGTATGAGTCACCCAAACAGTGCAGAAAAGGACCGTTAGGGGCGCCACCGTTCGCCACGATGGCGATCTTGTCAGCTTCGCATGCCACTGCGCACCGCTGGCTGCACAGCCTCCCGCCATGCGCGCCTGGAGAGACCCCCAGAGCGACACGTTGGTGGATGCACTGGAGCGTGGGCACAGAGTGGCCGCCTGCCACGGCAAGCGCCTTGCCGCTGCTGTTATCTTGTCGGGTCTGGAAGCTTGTCGCTCACCGGGCCTCGAGGTACCTTGGTTGGTCTTTCCGGCAAGCTCCTCTTGCCGGGGCCTTGTTGCCTTGCCGGAGCGCGTGGCGCGTCGCGGCAAGTTCCTTGGAGTGCCTTGGTTGGCCTTCCCGGCAAGCTCCTCTTGTCGGGGCCTTGTCTCCTGAGCTTAAATACTTTGTTCTTGAATGGCTCCAAGGGAACCACGGAGGATCTTGGCGTTCGCCCAGCAAGCCTTGCCGCGGGGTGCTGCAACTGCCCGTGCACAAGTTCGGGGTACTAGGGTACCCCTATTCTAGTACACCGACACTCATAATAATTACATGTGGATCATAAGAAAATTCAACAAAATAGCTATCACGTAAAATATTTTGAACACGATCCATATGCATGCGAAGTTGACACTCTTCCAAAATAGTGGGATTAACATTAACTAAAGTCATGACCTCTCCAAACCCACTTTTATCAAAAAAATTATAAGATTGAACATTCTCCAAATATGTGGGATCTAAAGTTGACACTCTTCCAAACCCACTTTCAATAATATTGCAAACACTATTATCAATCTCATATTTATCATGGGGCTTAAATAAATTTTCAAGATCATAAGAAGAATCACCCGAATCATGATCATTGCAACAAGTAGTGGACATAGAAAAACTAGCATCCCTAGGCTTAGGTTTTGCATATTATTAGCACAATTGACATCAATATAATTTATAGTAAAATCATTGCAATCATGCTTTATTCAAGGAGCTATCGTGAATCTCTTCATAAATTTCTTCATCACAATTTGCAGATTCACAAATTTCAAGCAAAACCTCATAAATAATCTAGTGCACTCAACTCACTAGCAATAGGTTCATCATAATTGGATCTCTTAAAAAGATTATCAAGTGGACGACGAGGATCCATAAACTTTTAGCAAGCGAAGATGCAAGCAAAAGGAAGGCACATGGTATCACAAGCAAACAAAAGATCGAACGAAAGAAGGGCAAAGGTTTTCGAAAATCGTTTTAGAAGTGGGGGAGAGGAAAACGAGAGACGAATGGCAAATAATATAATGCGAGGGAGAATAGTTTATGATGGGTACTTGGTATGGCTTAACTTGGCGTAGATCTCCCTGGAAATGGTGCCAGAAATCCTTCTTTCTACCTCTTGAGCTTGCGTTGGTTTTTCCCTTGAAGAGGAAAGGGTGATGCAGCAAAGTAGCGTAAGTATTTCCCTCAGTTTTGAGAACCAAGGTATCAATCCAGTAGGAGACAAGACACAAGTCACCTAGTACCTGCACAAACAATCAAGAACCTTGCAACCAAAAGGGGTTGTCAATACCTTCACGGTCACTCGCAAAAGTGAGATCTAATAAAGATAGTAAAGTAAATATTTTTTGTATTTTTGTTTTATAGATTGGAAAGTAAGGATTGCAAAATAGTAAACAAGATGCGATATAATGGAAAAGAGATGTAATATAATAGAAAAGAGATGTAATATAATAGAAAAGAGACCTGGGGGCCATAGGTTTCACTAGTGGCTTCTCTCAAGATAGCATGTATTACGGTAGGTGAACAAATTACTGACGAGCAATTGATTGAAAAGCGCATAATTATGAAGATATCTAAGGCAATTATCATGAACATAGGCATCATGTCCGTCTCAAGTAGACTGAAACGATTCTGCATCTACTACTATTACTCCACACATTGACCGCTATCCAGCATGCATCTAGAGTATTAAGTTCATAAGAACGGAGTAACACATTAAGCAAGATGACACGATGTAGAGGGCTAAACTCAAGCAATATCATATAAACCCCATATTTTTATCCTTGATGGCAACAATACAATACTTGCCTTGCTGCCCTTGTGACAGCCTGGTTTTGCCCTCTTTTCTCTTCTGGTTTTTCAGTTGGGTTTTGATTTGAATTTTGAGTTTGAATCATTTCAGTTGGACTTAAAACACTTGGGCATCACCTTGGATTTCACCCAAATGGCTCACTCCTCCTCCAAACCATCATTTCCTCTGTGTTCTACCTCAAAATAATGTCATGGATATTTTTCTTTAATGAAAAATATTTATTTTCCTCTCAAAAACCCTAAATAGAAACTTGTGCTTCAAAGCAACCCCTATTTTTATTGCCCACAAAAATCTGAGAAAATTCACAAAAATCCTTTGAACCCTAGGGCACCTCCGTGAGCAAAAATATCACACCACTTTTTGGAATATTTTTGCTACAGAAATTATTTTCTGTTCTGGACAGAAATGGTAGTTTCTACAGCAACTACCATTTTACTTGATCCATTGGTGCTGCATTTTCTTGTGCATCACTACCCTCTTAGCTCATTGCTAACCACCAAAGCACAACTCCCAACTCCCAGCCGTTTTACCACAACAAGCTCCCAAAGTTACTGTCCAGTAACTTGCAGTGAAGTAAAAATCATGTTCACTGCGTCTAATGGTAACCTATAAATCTACCACGAAAAACACGCCAGCCATGAAGTTTAGGCTTAGCTCGGCCTGAGGTCAGAGTTCACGCGGTGACCGCGTTCGTCCAGGCGTACTGGCATGCAGCCGACGCACTCTGCGTCGCGCCCGAGCCTCTATTGCTCGTGTGATCGCTTCCCCGCCTGCCAAACCTTGACAAACTCCGCCAGCATCACCGTCCCGACACCATTAAGTTCACCCTGGCGCTCGCCAACATCGAGGCTCGCCGCAGCGAGCATGGGCGCGGTTCGGCCAACCCAATAGTGCGTTGCGCACTGTGTTCATCGCCATCCCCTCGCTCCTATGCTCGTCTCTGCTCGCCCACAGTTCCCGCGTGAGTTGCGTCTCCCCCTCTCTCACTGACGCTGCTTGTCGCTGGGCACAGCGTCCAGGTGTCCTCCAGCGGAGCTCGAGCACCTCTCATCGCTTGGCTATAAATAGAGCTCCCCCTAGCCTCCTCGAGCATCATCCACTCCTCACACACACTCCACAAACCTGTAGAAAGCCGTGGCCCGACCGGGCAGGCCTCGGGCCGCCGTCCCTGAGCTCGAGCTCGCCGGCAATCCCCTCTGTCCAGCCGCACCACTCCAGCCCCTTCCAAGCTCAGACGACCCTTCCAGGGCCTCCGCCGTGCCTCGATGGTGTCGTTCCACCTGATTCGAGCCCCTGGTGCTGCCTCTAGTCGCCGTCGTCTTCAAATCCGGTGACCTCTGCTTTCTATCGCCGCTGGAGAGGCCATTTCCGACGCCGTCCGACCACTCCTAGCTAACCTACGGGTACAGGCAGGTGCGCCTTCGTCCCATCTTTCGATCCCTCCCTCCAGTTTTGACCAAGGAGCCCTCCTCGCCGGTGTTTGCTCCGGCGGAGCCCCGCTGCCCTCTGTCTCTTTCTCCCCTCCCTCTCACCTGACTAGCGGGGCCCACTAGTCAGCCACTCTGTACGCGCCCGAAGCGGTACGAGTGGTGGCGCCCCGCGGGGTTTACGCCTTTGACGTCACCCCCCTGTTCTGTTTATTTAAATTCAAAATTTAAATAATTCCTGAACACTTCAAACAACCACAACTTTTTAAACATAAGTCCAAATGAATTGATTCTTTTTGCATTGTGTTATGTATGAAAATCTCTAGCAGCACACCAAAGCTGGGATTTTTCCCTGCTGCCTAGATTGTCTGGTAAATTTCAGAAGGGTTCTTGATGTTTTCTTTTTGTGTTTAAAATTGTTTTCAAAGGGTGAAGCTTGTCTTGAGGATCACCACAAGGAGTGTGACCCTCATCTGCACTAAGGCAAGCCACAACAACATTTTCATGGTGCCATTGCAATATTTGTGATTTATTTTCAACTTGAATGGTTAAATTAGCTCATGCATTTAAATCACCTAGTTAAATAATTATTTACATTCTGTTGCAAGCCTATGCATGTGGGTAGGTTGATTAGCAGAAAGTTAAAAGTTAACTAAGTTGGATTTGAGTTATTGTAAGTAATAATAGGTTATGGAGAATTAATTTGCTTATAAAAAGGACAATTTGGATAATATTTTCTTGAGTAAGAAAATGAGTTTGCTAAGTTATTGCCATGATTAGTTGCTGCATAAACATGACCATAATAGTGCCATGAGTCTCTGCATGTTTGGTTAGTGCTTGATATAAGTTGACCCGATATGGTTCTAATGATTAGTGAAGCATGTTATATGAGTGCATTTGCATGGCTAGTATTGGAGAGCATACCGAGTCAACTTATAATAACCGGCGGATCATATACTTTGGCCGGACTCCGGATACACTGGACGATGCAGTCCGGCCAGGTCCCGCCCCGATCAGTTAGAGGTTAGACACACGGGGTGCATAAACAAGATCGTTTTGGTGTCTGTAATCCTACGCTGGAGCATGCTTTTTGGATCCATGGATGGACCTGTTTACACCTACTTTTTTGTCTAGGAGCTCATGTACCCATAGGATTTTTATATGCTATACTATAAGCCCAAAGTGCACCATATAATTTCTTAGACCAATTCTTCCGGGACCTATTGACAGTCTTTTGTAAAATTAATTTTATTTCTCTATTGCTAAGTTCAACCTGACCACTAGACTGAGGATGATAGGGTGATGCAATTCTATGGTTAAAATCATACTCGGCAAGCATTTTACAGAAAGCACCATGAATAAAGTGTGAACCACCATTAGTCGTTAAATATCTAGGGACTCCAAACCTTGGGAAAATAACTTCTTTAAGCATTTTAATAGAGGTGTTGTGATCAACACTACTAGTTGGAATAGCTTCTACCCACTTAGTAACATAATCAACATCAAACAAAATATGAGTATACCCATTAGAGGAAGGAAAAGGTCCCATGTAATCAAATCCCCAAACATCAAATGGTTCAACAACAAGTGAATAATTCATAGGCATTTCTTGACGCTTACTGATATTACCTATTCTTTGACATTCATCACAAGATAAGACGAACTTATGAGTATCTTTGAAGAGAGTAGGCCAATAAAACCCAGATTGCAATACCTTGAGCAGTTCTGTCTCCCGCATGATGTCCTCCATAAGCTTCGGAGTGACATTTCCGTAGGATTTGTCCATGTTCATGCTCAGGTACACAACGTCTAATAATACCCTCTACTCCTTTATAAAGATGTGGGTCATCCCAAAAATAATGTCTTAAATCATAGAAGAATTTTGTTCTTTTATTGGTATGTAAAGCTAGGGGGATGTATTTAGAAATAATATAATTAGCATAGTCAGCATAACAAGGTGTACTATTAGAAACATTTATTGCAGCTAATTGCTCATTAGGAAAATTATCATCAATAGGTAGTGGGTCATCAAGAACATTCTCCAACCTAGACAGGTTATCAGCTACGGCGTTCTCCGCTCCTTTTCTATCAGTGATATGCAAATCAAATTCTTGTAGCAAGATAACCCATCAAATAAGCCTAGACTTGGCATCTTTCTTTTCCATAAGAAACTTTATTACAGCATGATCAGTGAACAATTAATTTTGAGTCTACTATATAGGATCTAAATTTATCACAATCAAACACCATCGCTAGAAATTCCTTTTCAGTAGTAGCATAATTTCTTTGTGCACCGTCTAGAGTTTTACTTGCGTAGTGAATAACATTCAGTTTCTTAGCAACTCTTTGTCCTAGAACATCACCAACAACATAATCACTAGCATCACACATAATTTCAAAAGGCAAGTTCCAATCAGGTGGTTGAACAATAGGTGTAGAAATTAAGGCTTTCTTGAGTGTTTTGAAGGCTTCTAAACAATCATCATCAAAAACAAAAGGACTATCCTTTTGCAAAAGATTCATAGAGGCCTAGAAATTTTAGGAAAGTCTTTGATAAATCTCCTATAGAAACTAGCATGACCAAGGAAACTACGAATACCTTTGATATATTTAGGACGTGACATTTTCTCAAATTGCATCAACCTTAGCTTTGTCCACCTCAATACATCTTTCAGATATTTTATGGCCCAAAACAATACCTTTGTTAACCATAAATTGGCACTTCTCCCAATTCAAGACAAGACTCATTTGCTCACATCTCTGCAAAGCTCGATCAAGATTGCTTAAACAATCATCAAAAGACTTCCCATAAATAGAAAATTCATTCTTGAAAACCTCAACAATCTTTTCACAAAAGTTAGAGAATATACCAGCCATACATATTTGAAAGGTAGCAGGTGCATTGCATAAAACAAAAGGCATACGTCTATAAGCATAAGTTCCAAAAGGACAAGTAAAAGTGGTCTTTTCTTGATCAGGTTGATAAACCGGTATTTGTGAAAAACCAGAATATCCATCAAGGAAGCAAAAATGTCTGTTCTTAGATAATATTTCTAGCATTTGATCAATAAAAGGCAGAGGGTAATGATCTTTTCTAGTTGCTTTGTTTAATTTTCTAAAATCAATTACCATTCTATAGCCTATAACAATTCTTTGTGGAATAAGTTCATTCTTATCATTAGGAACAACCTCCTTTCTTAGGGACACAATGGAGAGGACTTACCCATCTACTATCAGCTATAGTATATATTGTACCTGCTTCCAGAAGTTTTAATATTTTTGTCCTTACCACTTCTTTCATCTTCGGATTCAACCGATGTTAGTGATCAACAACGGGTTTAGCATCAGGTTCCATATTAATCTTGTGCTGACATAGAGTGGGACTGATGCCCTTACGATCATCAAGAGTATATCCAATAGTAGCTCGGTGCTTCCTTAGAACTTTCAATAATCTTTCTTCTTCATGTTCTGAAAGGTTAGCACTAATAATAACAGGATATATCTTCTTCTCATCAAGACAAGCATATTTAAGTGTCTGGCAATTGTTTTAATTCAAACACAGGATCACCTTTAGGTGGAGTAGGACCTCCTAGAGTTTCAATAGGCAAACTGTGCTTAAGTAGAGGTTGTTGTTCGAACAAGATTCTATCTATTTCATTTCTTTCATGCATATGCAAATCATTTTCATGGTCTAGCAAATATTGTTCTAAAGGATCAGTAGGAGGTGCAGCAATAGAGGCAAGACCAATAATTTTATCCTTACTGGGCAATTCTTTCTTATGATGCTTTCTACTAAACTTGGAAAAATTAAACTCATGAGACTCATCACCAAAACTAACACCGACGGTTTGTTTCTCACAATCTATTTTAGCATTAACGGTGTTTAAGAAGGGTCTACCAAAGATGATGGGACAAAAGTCATCCCGTGGAGAACCAAGAACAAGAAAATCAGTAGGGTATTTTATTTTCCCACACAAGACTTCAACATCTCTAATAATCCCAAGTGGTGTGATGGTGTCTCTATTAGCAAGTTTAATAGTAACATCTATGCCTTCTATCTCAGTGGGTGCTATGTCATTCATAATTTCTTGATATAAAGTAAAAGGAATAGCACTCATGCTAGCACCTATGTCACATAAACCATGATAACAGTGATATCCTATATTAACTGAGACAACAAGCATGCCAACAACATGTCTATGTCTATCTTCTTCATCGGTTTGGCAATTCTAGTAGCTTCATCATAGAAGTAAATAACATGTCCATCTATGTTTTCAACCAGGAGATCCTTAACCACAGCAACATTAGGTTCTACCTTGATTTGTTCAGCTGGTTTAGGTGTTCTAATATAACTTTTATTGACCACAGTTGAAACCTTAGCATGTTCCTTCATCTAACACGGAAAGGTGGTTTCTCGATGTAAGCACTAGGAACAACTGGATCAACATTGTAAATGATAGCTTCTTCTTTAGCAACTACTGGTTCTTTAATTTATTCTTTAATAGGGGATGATATTTAAACCACTTCTCTTTAGGGAGATCAACATGGGTAGTAAAAGATTCACAAAAGGAGGCTACTATCTCAGAGTCTAGTCCAATTTAGTGCTAAACTTTTGAAAAGCATCTGTATTCATAAAAGATTTGACACAATCAAACTTAATCTTAATACATGACTCTTTACCTCCATTGACTTCCCAATCTTCAAAGTTGCGTTTAATTCTTTCTAAAATATCCCACCAGAATTCAGTAGTCTTCTTCATAAAGGAACTAGTATAAGAAGTATCGAGCATGGATCGATCATTATGAGAAAGCCGAGCATAAATTTTTTGAATAATAATTTCTCTTGAGAGCTCATGATTGGGGCATGAATATAACATTGATTTTAGCATCCCCCAAGCTAGAGCGATACTTTCTTCTTCACGAGGCCAAAAATTATATATATAATTCAGATCACGATGAACTAGATGCATAGGATAATTTTTTTTGATGGAATTCCAATTTCAACCGATTCCAATTCCAAGATCCAATATCATCGCATAACCTATACCATGTCAATGCTTTTCCTTTCAAAGATAAAGGCAAAACCTTCTTCTTAGCTTCATCTTCGAGTAAACCTGCAAGCTTAAATAATCCACAAATTTCTTCCACATATATCAAGTGCATAGCAGGATGTTCGGTTCCATCTCCTGCATAAGGATTAGCTATCGGTTGTTCTATCATACTTGAAGGAATTTCATATTCAGTATTTTTAGTAGGTGCAGTGGGTTGAGGGCAACTAATTGTGGTTCCGATCGAGGTGAAGATACCTCGAACAAACCCCTCAAAGGATTGTTCTCCATAGTAACAAGTGACAATAAATTTTAGCACATAGTAATAATTTTTCCTTACCAATTTTCATTTACCAAGAGCGCTTCACTCCCCTGCAACGGCGCCAGAAAAGAGCCTTGATGATCCACAAGTATAGGGGATCAATCATAGTCCTTTTGATAAGTAAGAGTGTCGAACCCAACGAGGAGCAGAAGGAAATGACCAGCGGTTTTCAGCAAGGAATGTCTGCAAGCACTGAAATTATAAGTAACGAGTAGTTTGACAGCAAGATAATTTGTAACGAGCAAGTAACAGTGATGGTAACAAAAATGCAGAAAGGTAGCCCAATCCTTTTGAGTCAAAGGACAGGCTAAAACGGTCTCTTATGATAAGCAAAGTGTTCTTGAGGGCACACAGGAATTTCTAGTCACTTTCATCATGTTGGTTTGATTTGTGTTCGCTACTTTGATAATTTGATATGTGGGTGGACCGGTGCTTAGGTGTTGTTCTTACTTGAGCAAACCTTCTACTTATGATTAACCCCCTTGCAAGCATCCGCAACTACGAGAAAAGTATTAAGAATAAATTCTAACCATAGCATTAAACTTTTGGATCCAAATTAGTCCCTTGCGGAATAGCGCATAAACTAGGGTTTAAACTTCTGTCACTATCACAACCCATCATCTAATAACTACTCCACAATGCATTCCCTTAGGCCCAAATATGGTGAAGTGTCATGTAGTCGACGTTCACATGACACCACTAAGGGAATCACAACATACATACCATCTAAATATCGAACACATATAAAATTCACATGATTACTTGCAACAAGATTTCTCCCGTGACCTCAAGAACAAAAGTAACTACTCACAAATGATAATCACACTCAAGACCAGACGTGTATTAAATAGCATACGGGATCTGAACATATAATCTTCGACCAAATAAACCATATAGTGTTCAACTACAAGATGTAATCAACACTACTAGTCACCCACAAGCACCAATCTATAGTTCCGGTACAAAGATTGAACACAAGAGATGAAGTAGGGTTTGAGGGGAGATGGTGTTGTTGAAGATGTTGATGGAGATTGCCCTCCCCAAGATGGGAGAGTTGTTGGTGATGATGATGATGATTTCCCCCTCCGGGAGGGAGGTTCCCACGGCGGAATCGCTTCGCCAGGGGGAAAAGTGCTCCTGCCCAAGTTTCTCCTCGAGACGGTGGCACTTCGTCCGGAAAGTCCTCCCCTTATTTATTTTTCTAGGTCAAAATGACTTATATACCAGAAGATGGGCACCGGAGGTGGGCTGGGCTGAGCACAACCCACCAGGGCACGCCTGGGGGGGGGGGGGTTGGCGCGCCCTGGTGTCTTGTGCTCACCAGGTGGCCCCCTCCGGTAGTTGTTTGCTCCATTATTTCTTATTTATTCCATAAAAATTCCTCATGAATTTTCAGCTCATTTAGAGTTGTGCGGAATAGGGGGCCTGACGTAGCTTTTTCAGGTTCAGATTTCCAGTTGCTGAAATTCCAGCTCTTTGTGTGAACCTTGCATATTATGAGAGAAAATGCAATAGAATTACTCCAAAAAGCATTATTATGCATAAAAAAATATAAATAACAGTAGGTAAACATGATATAAAATGGACATATCATGTCTTCTTGAAGAATTTATGAAGATAAACTTTGTTGATGATGTGGCAAGCAGTGTTAATGGCTTCAGGCCAAAAGTTTGTTGGAGTCTTGTATTCATCAAGCATGGTGCGTGCCATCTCAATGAGGGTTTTGTTCTTACGCTCCTTGATGTCGTTCTGCTTAGGTGTGTATGGAGCAGAGAACTCATGTGTGATGCCCAATGTATCAAGATAAGTGTCAAGGCTGGTGTTTCTGAACTCTGTGCCATTGTCAGTCCTAATGTGCTTGATCTTGATGCCAGAATTGTTCATGGCATATTTTGTGAGGCTTCTGAAGACATCCTGCACTTCTGTCTTAAAGAGAATTATGTGCACCCAGGTGTATCTTGAACAATCATCAACAATAACGAAGCCATAAAGATATGCAGAGGTAGTAAGGGTAGAGTAGTGAGTAGGGCCAAATAAGTCCATGTGAAGCAGCTCGAAGGGGCATGACGTAGTCATGATTGCCTTCGAGGGATGCTTGGCCCTAGTCATCTTCCCGGCTTCACAGGCACCACACAGATGATCTTTCTTGAACTTGACGCCCTCGATGGCAATGATGTGCTTCTTCTTCATGAGAGCGTGTAAGTTCCTCATGCCTGCATGTCCTAGCCTTCGATGCCAAAGCCAACACTCTGAAGCTTTTGCTAGAAGACATACGACAAGCTATCGTCTTGCGGAGAAATCTACCATATACAGGTCACCTCTTCGTTAACCTTCGAAGAAAAGAGATTTGTCAGTTTCCATAAGTACAAGACAATGATACTTTCCAAAAATCACAATCATGTTCAGATCACAAAGCATTGAGACGGACATTAAGTTGTATCCAAGGGATTCAATAGGCATCACTTTGTTCGTGTGTTGATCCTTTGAGATAGCAACTCTACCTAGGCCCAATACCTTGTTTTTACCAGTGTCAACGAATGTGATGTGGCTTTTACTAGATGGACGTAGGGTAGAATCCATGAGAAGACTTTGATCACCAGTCATGTGATTAGTGCATCCACTGTCCATTATCCATCCAGTGGCTTTCGGAGTCATACCCTATAGTGCAGTTAACGGGATAGGCTTCACCAAGAGTATTGTGAAGCAGAAACATATAATGAACAAGCATATTATCAAAGTTAAGATTCGGGTTTGGTAAGATAGGATGCTCATCAAGAAACCTTGGGACAAAATAAATGGTAAGACCATTCTGGCAATTTATCTTACGTCCCACAAGATGTTTTAGGTCCCCAGCATTGGCGTCTAAAGTCTTTGATTTCTGGCTAGATACCTTTTACTGCAAGAGAAGTTAATTCTTCTTAACCACCCACATCTTCAGGGGTGGCTTAGAGAACTTAGGCTTTGGAACCCTAGCAAATAGTTTTGCAGGAGGTGAATAATACTCATAAGAATATGCAGAAAAGTTCTTTGTCTTGTGAACATAGCGGTTAGAAGAAGCACACTCATATTCATGAGGCTGATGATGGTTTCCCTACAAAACGTTGGCGTTAGGGTGACCTTGTGAAAGTGCAACTATCCCTGGGTGGTTTTGGTAATGATTAACAACATATAGCTCATTGAACTAATGCCATTTCAAGATAAACATTTCAGGAAAGTTCAATGGTTGGCATGGCATGGATAAGGAATGTGGACCCCTCAAAATGCTAAGGACAAAATATTGGCTCAAGCTCTAAAGTCCAAGACTCTACATTTTCTATTTTAGTGATCCAAGATCACATTGAGTCTATAGGAAAGCCAATACTATCAAAAGGGGATGAGGTGTTGCTTAATGGCTTGCTTGCTCAAAATGCTTAGTGATATGCTCCAAAGCCCTCAACCACCTTCTCATATCCACATATGTCCCAAACCAAAAGTCAAACTCGGCCCCACCGATTTGATCCATCCGGCGCCACCGAGTTCATTTGACATAGCCACTGCCAAAAACCCTAGTCTTTTCGGTCTCACTGATAGGGATCTCGGTCTCATCGAGATGGGGTTGCAAACTCTCTGTTTCCTTCGTAACGTTTTGGTCTAACCGAGATGAGCGATCGGTCCCACCGTGTCTGCAATGCAAACTCCCTATTTCCTTTTCGTAACGCTTCGGTCCCACCGAGACGAGCGAATTGGTCCCATCGAGTTTGCCTGACGAACTCTCTGTTAGCTTATTACCAAAGTTGGTCCAACCGAGTTTGAGTAATTGGTCCAACCGAGATTACGTTATGCCCAAACCCTAATGATATCGGTCCCACCGAGATGACATGTCGGTCCCACCAAAATTGCCTAACGGTCACATATGTACTGAATCGGTCCGACCGAGTTTTTTGATTCGGTCCCACCGAGTTTGGTATAATGTGTGTAATAGTTAGATTTTGTGTGGAGGCTATATATGCCCCTCCACCCTCTCCTCATTTGTGAGGGAAGCCATCAGATCGTGCCTACACTTCCATTACCCATTTTCTGAGAGAGAGCCACCTACTCATGTGTTGAGACCAAGACATTCCAATCCAACCATATGAATCTTGATCTCTAGCCTTCCCCAAGTTCCTTGCCACTCAAATCATCTTTCCACCAAATCCAATCCTATGAGAGTGAGTTGAGTGTTGGGGAGACTATCATTTGAAGCACAAGAGCAAGGAGTTCATCATCAACACACCATCTATTACCTTTTGGAGAGCGGTGTCTCCTAGATTGGTTAGGTGTCACTTGGGAGCCTCCGACAAGATTGTGGAGTGAACCAAGGAGTTTGTAAGGGCAAGGAGATCGCCTACTTCGTGAAGATCTACCCTAGTGAGGCAAGTCCTTCGTGGGCTATGGCCATGGTGGGATAGACAAGGTTGCTACTTCGTGGACCCTTCGTGGGTGGAGCCCTCCGTGGACTCGCGCAGCCGTTACCCTTCATGGGTTGATGTCTCCATCAACGTGGATGTACGATAGCACCACCTATCGGAACCACGACAAAAGCACATGTGTCTCGTATTGCGTTTGCTCTTTCCAAACCCTTCCCTTTACATTCTTGCAAGTTTCATGCTTTACTTTCCGCTGCTCATATACTCTTTGCATGCTTGCTTGAATTGTGTTAAGATTGCTTGACTTGTTCTAAATTGCTAAAATCTGCCAGGAACTAAAATTGGGAAAAGGTTAAGTTTTTATTTGGTCAAGTAGTCTAATCACCCCCCTCTAGACATACTTTCGATCCTACAATTGGTATCAGAGCTTTGGTCTCCATTTGCCTTGATTTCCATAGCTTTTGGTGATCATAGCCTTGGTTTCACAACCTAGGAGAGTATAGCGTCTAGCGAGGGAAATTACCACCGTAGAGGTCCTTACTTTGATGGTACTAATTTTGCTAGTTGGAAGCATAAGATGAAAATCCATATTCTTGGACATAACACCCCGTTTGGGCTATTGTGTGTATTGGCTTGCAAGGTGAATTCTTCGATGGGAGAGAACCAAACCGTGAAGCTACCGCAGAAGAGTTGAAGATGCTGCAATACAACGCTCAAGCTTGTGATATCCTCTTCAACGGATTGTGCCCCGAAGAATTCAACAAAATCAGCCGTCTTGAGAATGCAAAGGAAATTTGGGATACTTTGGTTGATATGCACGAAGGTACTGACTCCATCAAGGAATCCAAATTGGGTGTGCTTCAAAGTCAAACTTGACAAGTTCAAAATGAAGGATGGTGAAGGTGTCGCTGAAATGTACTATAGGCTTGGTCTCATCACAAATGAGATTGTCGGCTTAGGAAGTGAAGAGATGACCGACAAATTCATAATTAAGAAGATCCTAAGAGCCATGGATGGAAAATATGATACCATGTGCACATTGATCCAAATGATTCCCAATTACAAAGATCTCAAGCCAACAGAAGTCATTGGAAGATTTTTTGCTCATGTGATGTCACTCAAGGATAAGGAAGAGCTTCACAACAAGTCAAGTGGTGCTTACAAAGCCTCATGTGATGCTCCTACATCATCAAGTGAGAAACAAACATTCAATGAGGAATTGAGCTTAATGGTGAAAAACTTCAACAAGTTCTACAAGAGTAGAAGCAAAGAAAGAAGCTCCAAGTCAAGGTCCTACAATGACAAAAGATCTTCGAGTTGTGAACGTAATTGCTACAATTGTGGAAGACCCAGACACTATTACAATGAGTGTACAACTCCTTACAAAATGAGACAAGATTCACCCAAAAGAAGGAATAGAAGAGAAGAATCACCACCGAGAGAGAGGAGGACTAGAGATGATCATTATGAATGAAGAACCTCCCGGAGAAGCAAGGATTCGGAAAGGAAGGACAAATCATCAAAGAGCTACACAAAGCGAAGACATCAAGCTCATGTTGGTGAATGGGTATCCAACTCCGACTCCGACCATCACTCCAAGAGAAGCTATCACTCCGACTCTGAATATACTCAAGATGAAGTGTTGCCGGTCTAGCACTTGTGTCAACCAACTCCTACGAAATATTTGACTCACCAAATGAAGGATTTGGAAGATGCTTCATGGCTAAAGGCCCAAAGGTATCACACCCCGAGTATGTTGATTTCAATAGTGATGAAGATGACTTGTTAGTTGATGATGATTTACTTGTTGACAACTCTAGTGATGAATACTATGATGAAACGTTAATTAATCATGCTAATCAAGATAAGACAAATGACAATGATAATAAGAAGATTGAGGACCTAACTAAAGAACTAAACACTCTTAAGTTAGCTCATGAAACTACCTTGGAAGATCATCGAGAACTTTTAAAGACTCATGAGAAGTTACGCTTTGAAAAGCTCAACCTTGAGCAAGAGCATGAGTTTTTAAAGGCAATCAATGATGATGTTCGCAACAAAAGTTCTTCTTACCTTGCCAAGCATTTACTCTTATCTACTTACATGCCACAAGTCAAGTCTAGTAACAAGAGTAAGAAAGATTCTTCTTCTAGTAGTAACAATAATCATGCTAAATCCAATGTTGTTGCTTCTAGTAGTTCTCTTGATTCCACTAATGATTCTCTTAGCCAAGTTACACTTGAGCAAAAAAATAGTTTATTGAAGGGAATTATAGAGAAGGGTGTCTACAAGAGCCTTGCTGGAAGTAAGCAGTTTGAGGAAATTGTACGCAAGCAAGGAAGGCACCGGAAGAATCAATGTGTTGGTTTTGAACGAAAGTTCAATGCCAATGGTGTTGAGTGGGAATAAGATCAATACCCCAAGACGAAGTTTGTTCCCCAACAAGAGAATTATGATCCTACTTCTTTCCAAGGGACACAGGCTCAAGATGATCTTCCACCACAAGATCACAAGCAAAAAGGCAAGGAAAAGCTTCAAGAGGAGATTGGTGCATTTGAAGAAGCTCCAAGGCCTTGGTCAAGTGGGTTCCCAAGACTAAATCAAGTTCTACTTCATCAATTTCCACTACTACCCCAAGGATTCACATCAAGATGATGTGGATCCCAAAGAAGAAGGACTAGAGAGTTCTTGAGGGTGAATCCGCCAATATACTTCACTCACATCATTTTGGCAAGGACAAGTGCAATCAAATTCCACATCTTGCACTAGTTCAAGGAGTCACAAACCCTCTTGTTGGTAAGACAAGGGACAAGGTAACCTAATGCTTTCATGGACATCATCTTGTGTGTGCATCACTCTATGTCTATGGATATCCTTGCTTGTTCCTTGTGGGACTAACCCATGTAGGTATTGAAAGTGCAACTCACTCCAATGGATTGCTCCAAATGGTCTACAACAACATTGAGCATCCACATCTTCAACACCTACATGAAGTCATCATCGACAAAACCCAAGGTTAGTTCATCCCCCTTAAGGGGGGATCTCACATCTAGGGGGAGCTTTACTCTAAAGAATTGAGCTAAAGCAACTCTAATGGTGTGAACACAGCAATGCTTTATGTGAAAGTGGTAACCCCACTTGTGCTTAAACGATGAGTATGACCTATGATCAAATGTTTTCATTTGACTCCTAAGTCAATATACTCATATATATAGATGACCTAGTAATCGCCAATTGTTTGATAGATGCTAGAATTGGTTGTGCATGCTTTGCCACATTTTCATTTGCCATTTTATTGTGTGAGCATGTCGTTTGCATATTTTATTTATTCAAGGACATCCACTTGTTGTTTTGGTTGTTTGGCTTTCTCCTAAGAACCTTCTCTAGCTATCTATGCTTTTCTCGTCTCAAACTCTATTTATGCTACATCACAAGTTTGATCAAGTCAGATTTGAACCAATCTGTGTGAGGAGCACTCGGAGTCCCCGATTCATCATAGACTTAAACTTCCAAAACCTCTTTATGCATTTCGGTCTGACCGAGACATCCATTTCGTTCAAATCAAGTTCACTAAGTTGATCTAGGTTTTCATCTCGGTGCAACCGATTTGAACACTTCGGTCATACCGAGTTGCAGCAACCGCTTGCATTCTGCAATCTCGGTGCCACCAAGTTGTTCCACTCGGTCACACCGACATGGTTGGGATATAAATACCCATGGGTGAGATTTTGGAAATTACTTCAAATCCTCTTAGCCCGCACGTATCCTGCTCTCCCCCCTTGGGTCTCCGGATTGTCTTCTCGCCGCCAACAACCTCTCGCCATTGGATTCTGCCGCCGTCGACAGATTCTGCTCCGTCGTCGCTGCCGTAGCGAACACTCGCCGTTCTAGGGTATGTGTTTGACCCCTTGTGCGGTCAGTTTCACTCTGATTCCTAGCACAAGGACAATGCCATGATTCTTGCCACGAATGAGATTAATCTATCCAGCTAAATCTTCCTTAGGTCTAGATTGATTCGAAAATTTTAGGGTTAGCTCTCCGCAGAACTCATCTCGGACCGACCGAAATGTAGAAATCGGTCTCACCGGTTAGGCTTAGGCCATTGCACATGTGCTTTTCGGTCTAACCGAAACGTGCAAATCGGTGTGACCGAGTTCAGGATTCTGTGAAACCCTAGCAATCTCGGTGCCACCGAACTGTGACTTGGCCCAACCGAGTTCACTAGTTTAGGTTCCAAATGTTGCTTCGGTATCACCGATTTTGTTAATTCGGTAGCTTCGAAATCACTTCGGTAGAGAACTAAAACTAAGTTTTTGACTCAATTTCTTTTGTAAAACCTCTATACTTTGTGATGCTCATCTACTCTACCTCATCTACAACCTATTCACAGGGTCTGCTGACAGTTTGCCTACAAGATGTCTGACCAGAGTGATAGCCAGAACATGTCTGAATAGCGAGAGCAGTTAAGTGAGGGCACTAGTCCCTCCAACAGCTATGATGAGGGCAGCAGGAGCACACCTAGTAACCTGCCCAAGGCAGCTACTAGAACAAGGAAGAAAAGAACTTTTGATTCAGAGGATGAAGACTATGTTGCAGCTGAGGATGAGGCAACTTCCGAGAAGAAGGTGGTGAAGAAAGAGTTTGGCACTGCTACATCAACTAAGCCAGGCATGAACAGAAAGGCACCAGCTAGGAGAGTGCCTACATCCAAGCCAAGGAAAGTTGCCATAGGTGAAACTATGAAATTCACCATTGAATATGAAGAAGAGGCAGCTCGTGAGGAAAAAAAGAAGAAGTGGGCAAGAACAACAACAACCAAAGTACTTGGAAAATACTCAATGGTGAGATCTAATAATGAAGAATAAGAGGATGCTGCTTGATACGTCTCCAATGTATCTATAATTTTTTATTGTTCCATGCTTTATATTACCTGTTTTGGATGTTTATGGGCTTTAATTTACACTTTTATATCATTTTTGGGACTAACCTACTAACCGGAGGCCCAGCCATATTGCTGTTTTTTTGCCTATTTCAGTGTTTCGAAGAAAAGGAATATCAAACGGAGTCCAAACGGAATGAAACCTTCGGGAACATGATTTGTGGAACAAACGTGATCCAAAGGACTTGGAGTGAAAGTCAAGAAGCTCCCGAGGTGACCACGAGGGTGGAGGACGCGCCCCCCTACAGGGCGCCCCCTATCTCGTAGGCCCCTCGGGCATCCACCGACGTACTTCTTCCTCCTATATATACCCATATACCCCAAAACCATCAGGGGAGCCACCGAAGAAATATTTCCGCCACCATAACCTTCTGTATCTGTGAGATCCCATCTTGGAGCCATCGCCTGTGTTCTGCCGGAGGGGGAATCCACCATGGAGGGCCTCTACATCAACTCCAAGGCCTCTACGATGAGTTGTGAGTAGTTTACCACAGACCTTCGGGTCCATAGTTATTAGGTAGATGGATTCTTCTCTCTTTTTGGATCTCAATACCATGTTCTCCCCCTCTCTTGTGGAGATCTATTTGATGTAACTCTTTTTGTGGTGTGTTTGTCGAGATCCGATGAATTGTGGGTTTATGATCAAGTTTATCTATGAGAAATATTTGAATCTCCTCTGAGTTCTTTTATGTATGACTGAGTTATCTTTGCAAGTCTCTTCGAATTATCGGTTTGGTTTGGCCTACTAGATTGATCTTTCTTGCCATGGGAGAAGTGCTTAGCTTTGGGTTCAATCTTGCGGTGTCCTTTCCGAGTGACAGCAGGGGCAGCAAGGCACGTATTGTATTGTTGCCATCAAGGATAAAAAGATGGGTTTTATATCATATTGCATGAGTTTATCCCTCTACATCATGTCATCTTTCTTAAAGCGTTACTCAGTTCTTATGAACTTAATACTCTAGATGCATGCTGCATAGCGGTCGATGTGTGGAGTAATAGTAGTAGATGCATGCATGAGTCGGTCTACTTGTCATGGACGTGATGCCTATATACATTATCATGCCTAGATAATCTCATAATTATTTGCTTTTCTATCAATTGCTCGACAGTAATTTGTTCACCCACCGTAATACTTATGCTATCTTGAGGGAAGCCTCTAGTGAAACCTATGGCCTCCGGTCTATCTCTTATCGTATAAGCTTTCAATCTACTTTTATTTGCATCTTTACTTTTCCAATCTATATCATAAAATACCAAAAATATATTTATCTTATCATATTATCTCTATCAGATCTCACTTTTGCAAGTGGCCGTGAACGGATTGACAACCCCTTTATCGCGTTGGTTGTGAGTTCTTTGTTTGTTTGTGTAGGTCCGTGTGACTTTTGAGGAGCCTCCTACTGGATTGATACCTTGGTTCTAAAAAACTGAGGGAAATATTACGCTACTGTGCTGCATCACCCTTTCCTCTTCAAGGAAACCAACGCAAGCTTAAGACATAGCAAGAAGGATTTATGGTGCTGTTGCCAGGGAGGTCTTCACTCAAGTCAAGACATATCAAGTACCCATCACAAACTCATCTCCCTCGCATTTACATTATTTGCCATTTGCCTCTCGTTTTCCTCTCCCCCACTTCACCCTTGCCGTTTTATCCGCCCTCACTTTCCCAATCTTCTTTCTTTTCCGCTTGCCTTCTCCTTCCTCCCTCTTTCGCTTGCCTATTTGTGTGCCCGTGTGTTAGTTTGTTTATTCCGTGTCATGGCTGAGTCAAAAAGAACTAAGGGATCTCTCCCTAGTTTTAGTGCCTTGGATAGCCCCTCTGTCCTCTCTAAGCTCCTAAATAATGATGCTATGGGGAGACCTACCGGGGTTATCAATGAGAATTTAAATAATTTTGATGAAGATGACTCTGGAATTTTTCTTTATTTGCTTAATGAGTCTTTAAAAGATGCTTGGGATAGGTTATTAAGGATTCGGGCTAGCTATGTGCCACAATATCAAATTGGGGTTTATCTAAAAAGTTTCTATGTTGGCTTACCCGCTTCTTTCAAGCAAGTTCTAGATTCTATTTTTGAAGGGGGTTTTCTTGAAGGGGATGCTACAGATACCTATGAAAGAATGAAATATATATTTGGGCACCCCATGAATGATAAGATTGAATCTACCACCCTCTTATGCTTCTATCAAAACAAAATTATTAGAGAGATGAAAGCTAGCTTAGATGCAAATTTCCGTAACGTATTTAATCTTACTTCCTCCATTAATGGTAATGTGCTTTCCCAAAATATAAGGATGAATGCCATAGAAAGGAAATTCGCTCTTTTCTTCCCAAGTGCCAAAGAAGGCACTACTTAGATCTATCTTTTCTTTTATGCCTAGCTAGGGCGTTAAACGATAGCGCTAGTTAGGAGGCAACCCAATTTTCTTTCCGTTTTTTTGTTTTTGTTCCTGTTTAGTAATAAACTTTGCATCTACTTTCTGTTTAGATGTGTTTTCATGTTTTATTTAGTGTTTGTGCCAAGTAGAACCTATAGGATAACCTATGGTATGAGTTAATTTGATTCTGCTGAAAAACAGAAACTTTGCGCTCGCGAGAAAAAATTCAATAAATCACACAAACATGATTTTGCGTTGATTCTTTTTGCTGTATATCAATAGAAACATTTCCTAGGACGTCCTATTTTGTTAGGATTTTTTGAGTTCCAGAAGTAACCGAAAGTTACAGATTGCTACAGACTGTTCTGTTTTTGACAGATTCTGCCTTTCGTGTATTTGTTTGCTTATTTTGATGCATCGATGGCTAGTATGTAAGGGTATGAACCATAGGGAACTTGGAATACAGTAGGTTTAACACCAATATAAATGAATAATGAGTTCATTACAGTACCTTATGTGGTGGTTTTTCTTTCTTGCACTAACGGAGCTTATGAGATTTCCTGTTGAGTTTTGTGTTGTGAAGTTTTCAAGTTTTGGGTAAAGATTTGATGGACTATGGAATAAGGAGTGGCAAGAGCCTAAGCTTGGGGATGCCCATGGCACCCCAATATATTCAAGAATATCCAAAAGCCCAAGCTTGGGGATGCCCCGGGAAGGCATCCCCTCTTTTGTCTTTGTTCATTGGTAACTTTACTTGGAGCTATATTTTTATTCACCACATGATATGTGTTTTGCTTGGAGCGTCGTGTATGATATTAGTCTTTGCCTTTTAGTTTAACACAATCATCTTTGCTGTACACACCTTTTGGGAGAAGACCACTTGATTGGAATTTATTAGAATACTCTATGTGCTTCACTTATATCTTTTGAGCTACATAATTTTTGCTCTATTGCTTCACTTATATGTTTTTGAGCACGGCGGTGGTTTAATTTTGAAGAAATTGTTGATCTCTCATGCTTCACTTATATTATTTTGAGAGTATCTTAGAACAGCATGGTATTTGCTATGATTATAAAATTGGTCCTAGAATGGTAGGCATCCAAGTTGGGTATAATAAAAACTATCATAGAAAGTGAATTGGATGTTATGATCAATTTGATACATGATAATTGTTTTGAGATATGGAGGTAGTGATATTAGAGTCATGCTAGTTGGGTGATTATGAATTTAAAGAATGCTTGTGTTGAAGTTAGCAAGTCCCGTAGCATGCACGTATGGTTAAAGTTGTGTAACAAATTTGAAACATGAAGTATTCTTATATTGTGCATCCTTATAAGTGGCGGTCAGGACGAGCGATGGTCTTTTCCTACCAATCTATCCCTCTAGGAGCATGCGCGTAGTGCTTGGTTTTTGATGACTTGTAAATTTTTGCAATAAGTATATGAGTTCTTTTGACTAATGTTGAGTCCGTGGATTATACGCACTCTCACCTTCCATCATTGCTAGCCTCTTCGGTACCGTGCATTGCCCTTTCTCACCTTGAGAGTTGGTGCAGACTTCGCTGGTGCATCCAAACCCCATGATACGATACACTCTATCACACATAAACCTCCTTATATCTTCCTCAAAACAGCCACCATACCTACCTATTTATGGCATTTCCATAGCCATTCCGAGATATATTGCCATGCAACTTTCCACCGTTCCGTTTTTCATCATGACATGCATTACTATTGTCATATTGCCTTGCATGATCATGTAGTTGACATCCTATTTGTGGCGAAGCCACCATGCATAAATTTTCATACATGTCACTCTTGATTCATTGCCCATCCTGGTACACCGCCGGATGCATTCATATAGAGTCATATCTTGTTCTAGTTTTGAGTTGTAAATATAGAAGTGTGATGATCATCATTATTAGAGCATTGTCCCTAAAAAGAAAAAAAAAGAAAGGCCAAAGAAAAAAGAAAAGCCAAAGAAAAAAAGAAAGGCAAAAAAGGAAAAAAAGGCCAAAAGAAAAAAAGGAAAAAAGGAAAAAAAAAGAAAAGAAAAGAAAAAAAGGGGCAATGTTACTATCTCTTTTCCACACTTGTGCTTCAAAGTAGCACCATGTTCTTCATATAGCGAGTCTCATATGTTGTCACTTTCATATACTAGTGGGAATTTTTTCATTATAGAACGTTGCTTGTATATTCCTACGATGGGCTTCCTCAAATGCCCTAGGTCTTCGTGAGAAAGCAAGTTGGGTGCACGCCCACTAGTTTCTTTTGTTGAGCTTTCATACATTTATAGCTCTGGTGCATCCGTTGCATGGCAATCCCTACTCCTCATGTTGACATTAATTGATGGGCATCTCCATAGCCTGTTGATTATCCTCGTCAATGTGAGACTTTCTCCTTTTTTGTCTTCTCCACACAATCCCCATCATTATTCTATTCCACCCATAGTGCTATATACATGGCTCCCACTCATGTATTGCGTGAAAGTTGAAAAAGTTTGAGATTATTTAAGTACGAAACAAATTGCTTGGCTTGTCATCGGGGGTGTATAAGATGGGAGCATTTTTGTGTGACGAAAATGAAGCATAGCCTAACTATATGATTTTGTAGGGATGAACTTTCTTTAGCCATATTATTTTGAGAAGACATGATTGCTTTGATTAGTATGCTTAAAGTATTACTGTTTCTTATGTCAATATGAACTTTTATTTTGAATCATTTGGATCTGAACATTCATGCCACAATAAAGAGAAATACATTGAGAATTATGGTAGGTAGCATTCCACATCAAAAATTCTATTTTTATCATTTACCTACTCGAGGACGAGCAGGAATTAAGCTTGGGGATGCTTGATACGTCTCCAACGTATCTATAATTTTTGATTGTTCCATGCTATTATATTACCTGTTTTGGATGTTTATGGGCTTTACTTTACACTTTTATATCATTTTTGGGACTAACCTACTAACCGGAGGCCCAGCCCGTATTGCTGTTTTTTTGCCTATTTCAGTGTTTCGAAGAAAAGGAATATCAAACGGAGTCCAAACGGAATGAAACCTTCGGGAACGTGATTTGTGGAACAAACATGATCCAGAGGACTTGGAGTGCAAGTCAAGATGCTCCCGAGGCGGCCACGAGGGTGGAGGGCGCCCCCTACAGGGCACGCCCTTCCTATCTCGTGGGCCCCTCGGGCATCCACCGACGTACTTCTTCCTCCTATATATACCCATATACCCCGAAACCATCAGGGGAGCCACCAAAGAAATATTTCCGCCACCATAACCTTCTGTATCCGCGAGATCCCATCTTGGAGCCGTCGCTGACATTCTGCCGGAGGGGGAATCCACCACAGAGGGCCTCTACATCAACTCCAAGGCCTCTCCGATGAGTTGTGAGTAGTTTACCACAGACCTTCGGGTCCATAGTTATTAGCTAGATGGCTCCTTCTCTCTTTTTGGATCTCAATACCATGTTCTCCCCCTCTCTTGTGGAGATCTATTTGATGTAACTCTTTTTGCGGTGTGTTTGTCGAGATCCGATGAATTGTGGGTTTATGATCAAGTTCATCTATGAGAAATATTTGAATCTCCTCTGAATTCTTTTATGTATGATTGAGTTATGTTTGCAAGTCTCTTCGAATTATCGGTTTGATTTGGCCTACTAGATTGATCTTTCTTGCCATGGGAGAAGTGCTTAGCTTTGGGTTCAATCTTGCGGTGTCCTTTCCGAGTGACAGCAGGGGCAGCAAGGCACGTATTGTATTGTTGCCATCGAGGATAAAAAGATGGCGTTTATATCATATTGCATGAGTTTATCCCTCTACATCATGTCATCTTTCTTAAAGCGTTACTCTGTTCTTATGAACTTAATACTCTAGATGCATGCTGGATAGAGGTTGATGTGTGAAGTAATAGTAGTAGATGCAGGCAGGAGTCGGTCTACTTGTCACGGACGTGATGCCTATATACATGATCATGCCTAGATAATCTCATAATCATTCTCTTTTCTATCAATTGCTCGACAGTAATTTGTTCACCCACCGTAATACTTATGCTATCTTGAGAGAAGCCTCTAGTGAAACATATGGCCCCTGGGTCTATCTTTTATCATATAAGCTTTCAATCTACTTTTATTTGCATCTTTACTTTTCCAATCTATATCATAAAATACCAAAAATATATTTATCTTATCATATTATCTCTATCAGATCTCACTTCCGCAAGTGGTCGTGAAGGGATTGACAACCCCTTTATCGCGTTGGTTGCGAGTTCTTTGTTTGTTTGTGTAGGTGCGTGGGATTTTTGTGGAGCCTCCTACTAGATTGATACCTTGGTTCTCAAAAACTAAGGGAAATACTTATGCTACTATGCTGCATCACCCTTTCCTCTTCAAGGAAAACCAACACAAGCTCAAGACGTAGCACTGCTCCTGCACCTAAGGCATAAAAGCTCATGGGAGATGCTATTAAGTCATGGGTTGCTGCTAAGCCCAAAAATGCTTCCAAAGCTACTGCTCCAGTTCCAAAGACTGCACCCAAGAGGAGTACCAGGAACATACCTGCTGGGGAGAAGAACAAGGACCCAGTGCGTGAAGTTGAAGAAGAGGAAGCTGAAGCCAAAGTGCTAAGGAAGCTAAAGCCTAAGATTCCAGACCATAATGATGCACATCTTGTTGCTGAGGATATGAGGATCAGGAAGGGTGCAGGACTGAGACATTGGAGAAAGGCTGACCCATATGTTTTGAAGAGGAGAACTGTTGTGGATTACAGGTTCTAGACAAAGGAACAATAAGATTTCTATGAGACAATCCTGCTTGACAAGAAGCCCATAGTGTGTGACATGAGATGGGTTGACTGGACCTACATTAGGGAGAATGAAGATCAATTCCCAGGTGTCTTTGACAGGTTCAAGGCCTTTGAAGTTTACAAGTTTGTTGGCCAGAAGCTTACAAAGTGGAATGATGAGCTGATCATGCAATTCTACTGTACTGCTCATTTATATCCAGATGGCAGAATTGTATGGATGTTAAAGGGTACAAGGTACCAGTCTACAGTTGATGAGTGGGCTAGATTGATCAATGCCCCCGAAGCTCATGAAGATGACTTGGATATCTATGCCAAGAAGAAGAAGGATCATAACTCAATGGCAAGCATGTACAAGGAGATTCCTGATGCAGACCTAGAGACACACAAGTTTGGCTCAGTGAAGCACTTGGTGTCAGGGCTACCTACTATCAATACCATTCTGAGGCACACTCTGTTGCCAAAATCTGGAGATCACAGAATGATAAGAGGACACTCCATCAACTTGCTACATATATTTGATGTCCCTCAAAAGTTCAAAGTGATGAGTCTGATTATGGAAACAATCAAGAGGACAACTGCAGATCAAAGAGGTCTTGTGGGTATGCTCCACAAATTCAGGTTCTCATCAACTCCAAGATGGGCATAGGCACATATCTGTTGGACAAGGAGCATTTGCCCCTCAGGCCAGATTTTGAGGATAACATTGTTGTCATGACTGAGGAAGATCCATCCTCAGTGCAAGCACATGAGAAAAGAGAGAGAAGGCAAGGGCAGAGAAAGCTGCAAAGATGCCAACAGCTGAAGAGGCATCTCAGGTGTTCTTGAAGAGCAAGCAAGATCAACTTGGATATCTGATCCAATCCACCTTGAGGATTGATAAGGGCTTGGCCACCCTGACTCAAAACCAGGAAAGCTTGGAGAGGATCATTAAGAAGAAATTCTATGATCTTGATGTCAAGGTAACTGAGATTCAGTCAGTAGTTGAGCAACTTCGGGAGGAAGTGGAGGAGAAGAAGGGAAAGTCTACTATAGATGCTTTCACTAGAGTGCCCAGAAGTCAGAGGTCTGCCGCAGTGCCTGTTCCAGATACAAGAGCTACTACATTTGCACTAGCAGCCACAACTTTAATGGCACCAGCTCCAGCAGCCACTCCACCAGCTCCAGCTACATCTACAGAAGCTTTCGTCCTTGGATTCATCTCTACACCACCTCATGAAGACCAAGCCTGAGAGACGCATAGCACTGTGCATATTTTTTAACTTTTTGGTAACTTGTTGCCAAAGGGGGAGAAATATGTATAGATCATAGTCTTCGAGAGAGAGTGTGTGTTGCTTTTTGTCTCTCTTTGCACTTTATTTGCTTGAACTTTATTGTGTGTTTGCTTGATACACTATGCCTTTTGTGAGATACTTGGATGATCATGTGTTTGATCATATGCTACCTTTAATGTGTGCTTGAATGATATTATCCTTCATATCCATTTATGATCATTCACTTTGCTAGGTGATGAGTCCATGTTTTCAATTGCTATCATTTTGAGCGCTCCACCAAGATGTATGTGACATGGAAGAGTGACCCATGATCCTAACACATTGTGCATTTGCAGTCCAAAGCAAATTCTAAATAAGGCACAAATTTAGGGGGAGCTCTTGTTTGACACATACTTCTCAAACCGACAATGTTTTTGAATCTTATTATCATTTGTTGAAGCTTTGATCTATATGTTGTCATCAATTACCAAAAAGGGGGAGATTGAAAGTGCAACTATCCCTGGGTGGTTTTCGTAATGATTAACAACATATAGCTCATTGAACTAATGCCATTTCAAGATAAACATTTTAGGAAAGTTCAATGGTTGGCATGGCATGGATAAGGAATGTGGACCCCTCAAAATGCTAAGGACAAAAGATTGTCTCAAGCTCTAAAGTCCAAGACTCTACATTTTCTATTTTAGTGATCCAAGATCACACTGAGTCTATAGGAAGCCAATACTATTAAAGGGGGATGAGGTGTTGCTTAATGGCTTGCTTGCTCAAAATGCCTAGTGATATGCTCCAAATCCCTCAACCACTTTATCATATCCACATATCTCCCAAACCAAAAGTCAAACTCGGCCCCACCAATTTGATCCATCCGGCGCCACCGAGTTCATTTGACATAGCCAGTGCCTGAAACCCTAGTCTTTTCGGTCTCACCGATAGGGATCTCCGTCTCACCGAGATGGGGTTGCCAACTCTCTGTTTCCCTTTGTAACGTTTCGGTCTAACCGAGATGAACAATCGGTTCCACCGAGTCTGCAATGCAAACTCCATGTTTCCTTCTCGTAATGCTTCGGTCCCACCGAGACGAGCGAATCGGTCTCACCGAGTTTGCCGGACCAACTCTCTGTTAGCTTATTACCAAAGTCGGTCCAACCGAGTTTGCGTAATCGGTCCAACCGAGATTAAGTTATGCCCTAACCCTAATGATATCGGTCCCACCGAGATGACTGTTGGAGATATGCCCTAGAGGCAATCATGTATGATGATATTTCCTATGTATTTATGAATAAAGATAGTCCTTGGACATTATCAATGATGTGTATCAGCAAGTACATGACTTGTTTGTGGGACTATGCATTGTATGATGACTGTCCTAAAACGTCCCTAGTCGAAAGGGTTGTGTGGACGCGCAACCAACTAGACTAGCATATGACACGATCGATGGCTTGGTCTCACTAGCCATGGAGCATTGGATGCTAACCGGATAATATGGACTTGGAAAGGTCTGGTCGGATTCAACGTAGTCGGATCCGAGTCGAGATAAGGTCCGAGTAGGTCAGGCCCAACTATGAGACGCAGCGATATATCATCTGTGAGTCTCTAGTACAACATACGTTCTGTGTCCTAAGACCTGAGCTAACGCATGTACTCGGGATGGTGACCGACTTGCTTTGGGCCGACCAAACGCTACTCCATGACTGGGTAGTTACAAAGGTAGGTTTCGGGTTTGTCCAGTCCCATGCTACGAGACATGGTCGAGCAAGATGGGATTTGCCCCTTCTATCAGGAGAGATATACTCTGGGCCCCTCGTGTGATCCGACCCGGATAAGCATGGCCATGCGACAAGGATTATGAGATAATCCGGATTGAGGTCGGTATCACTGGAATGAGAAAGAGGTCGGGCTAGCACAAGGATGACAATCTCGCCTTGAGCCCGACAACATATATCGTGTGGCAAAGGGAACAGAAGTGTGACACGTTGTACATGTTCGCCTAACCAGATTCATAGTATGCTTGGTGGTCGGCACGCCTTGCTAGAGGCTGCTACCAACCGTGCAGGTCGGAGGTGATCCGAACTGTGACCAAGCCGACTTGAACCTAAGGGGTCGCGCGCTTAAGGGAAGGAACCTACAAGGTCGGTTCGTAGGACATTGGTTGGATGTGATCCGAACTGGACTAGGAACATGACCGAGTAGACTTTGTGCTTTAGGGTCCGTGCAAGGCCCAAGTGTTGAGCCTGCGACGGACGCCTATATAAAGTGGGGGTGCAGCACACTCATGCGGTTGATTGCTTCGGCGCTGCAACTAGGGTTTGCATGTGTCGCGAATAGCCACCTCCACTCGCCGCCGACTATGTGATCAGACCTAGCAGTCCGCCGCACGGTGTTCCTCCTGCACGCGCAGATACTGTTAGAGGCGGTGCACTTGCGCCGCTCCGGTGAACTTGTACGTGGGATCAGACAACCAGCTGTTCGAGGGAGATCGGACAAGGAGGAGATGATCCACGTGAACGCGCTGCCCCAACTCTTCTTCCGCTGCATGGCACTGCGCGTCTAGTGGTAACGAACTGTGATCCATCTCCCGTAGCATGTTCTTGGTTGTTCTACGTGTAGGAAATTTTAATTTTCAGTCGACGCACCCTACCTTAGATCCCAACAGTGGTATCAGAGCCTCTGCTATAGGATTTGGATTCAAATCGTATGCATATTAGATATGTGGAGGCGGCAGATGAGATCTGTTGTCGTTGATAAGTTCGGCTATGTGCACTATTGATGTGATCAACTGCACATGGGGATCGTTGAGGCTATGTTTTCTATCAATCGGGATCGATGAGGTCATGACACGATCTACCCCTACCGGTCGGTCATCCGCCATCAGGGTTAACAGTGAAACATAAATCCGATTCGGGACCGCCATGTGCGTAGCGCCGTGTATTTCGTACCCGACACACAAACCGATAGAATGAGATTCTATGCATAACTTTGTTTTGAAGGTTTGATGTGAATAGTATGGCTCATGTGTATGTGATGCATGTGAGTAATTTATACGTGGCCTGCGTGTCATGTTTGTCAGCCGGCGGGAGCCAAAGTGCTGTCGTTATATTGTATAACAACCTGCGCGTCGACTTGTGACTCTATGTAAAATTCATTACTAGTTGTAGTAGTTGGATAATAGAGATCAGGTGGTGGCTTGGCGTCCGGCGTGACAAACAAGATGGAGTTCCTAGATGGTCATCGGAGTCGGAGCCGACCTGGAAGAACATCCATGAAGGAGCCATACTATTTCACAATATATGTTTATATGTAATTGTTATGCTTCTTTGATTCTATGCATGTTAGAATGGTAGAATGATCCCTCATGAATATCAAGCGAATTGCCATCCCCGATGTTTCACCTTCGCATGTCAAGTACGTCTAGTAGTGGGCTAATAAAATTGAGGTGCTGCTAGGTGTCCTTGAACTGAAGGGTTCATGTCGGACACGGACATGCATTGCATCAGGTTAACTTGACAAGGCTATCAAAACGGTTTTGGGCCTTGTGGCAAAGAAGGTTGGGAGCCGGGGTATGAGATACCTTCCCGATCGACAGGAGTCATATAGAGATACGATTAGCAAGGAGTTGCTTACCGGATAGGTATGTTGGCTAGCAGTGATGCTAAAGCTCACTAGTCACATACGCTAGTCGGATCCTGAATCACTAAGAGTTTGCGGAGGGATGCTGACTTCAGTGGGAGTATTTCTATTTAGGATAGAATTACTCTACATAAACACATTGCTTAGTGATTGCATATTTTCTGTTGTAGATCAATGGCACCACCTGCTCAACCCAACTTTGCATTGAAATCAATTCTGGAAAAGGATAAACTGAATGGAACAAACTTTACCACCTAGTATAGAAATTTGAGAATTGTTCTCAAGCATGATAAAAAGGAACATGTTCTAGGGGATCCACTTCTAGATGAACCTGCCGATAATGCTAATGCCGCAACTAAGAATGCCTACCAGAAACTCGTTGATGAATCAACAGAGATCAGCTGTCTGATGCTGGCTTGTATGGAGCCCGATTCGCAACAGCATTTCGAAAATGTTGAGGCTTACGATATGATCGAGAGTCTCAAGAGCATGTTTCAGACACAGGCTAGGACCGAAAGGTTCAACGTCTGGCGATCCTTGATGGATTAAAAAGCTGAAGGAAGGTGATCCACTGAGCCCACATGTGATCAAGATGATCGGATATGTGCAAGCTTTGGATCGTTTGGGCTTCCCGCTCTCGGATGAGCTGGCTACTGATGCTGTTCTGGGTTCTCTTCCGCCCAGCTATGGGACGTTCATCTCGAACTATCATATGCATGGCATGGATAAGAAGCTCACTGAATTGCATGGGATGCTCAAAGTGGCAGAGCAGGATATTAAGAAAGGCACGCATCAACTATTGATGGTGCAGAAATCGGCTAAGTTCAAGAAGAGTTGGTCCATAAAAAGGCTAAGGCAAAGGGCACGGAGATGGTAACATCTGCCGCTGCGCCGAAGTCTGGACCGGACTCGAAGACCGTTTGCTATCACTACAAGGAAACCGGTCACTGGAAGAGGAACTGTAGCAAGTGGCTTGTAGAGAATGGCAAGAAGGCCGGGAATGCTGCTTCAGGCAAAGGTACACTTGTTGCATATGTTATAGACATTTACCTTGCTGACGTACCTAGTAGCTCTTGGGTATTTGATACCGGATCGGTTGTTCATATTTGCAACTCGATGCAGGGGCTGGTAAGAACTAGGCGTGTGGCACAAGGGGAGATTGACATCAGGGTCAGCAACAAAGCAAGAGTTGCTGCGTTGGAGGTCGACACGATGCAGCTCCAGCTTCCTTCCGGGTTCATTATGGAATTGAATAATTGTTATTACATTCCTGCACTTAGTCGGAACATTATTTCTGCCTCATGTTTGATGAGTCAAGGTTATGAATTCAATTTAAAGGACAATGGTTGTTCGATATTTTTGAATGGTATGTTCCACGGCTATGCACCCATTATTGATGGGATATTTATATTGAATCTAGAATAGGAACCGGTCTATAACGTGAATGTCAAGAGGCATAAGCCTAATGAGATAAATCTGACATACTTCTGGCATTGCCGGCTTGGACACATTAGTCTGAAACGCATGAAGAAGCTCCATGATGATGGGCTCCTAACTTCGTCCGACTTTGGGTCGTTCGAGACATGTGAATCATGCTTGCTCGGCGAGATGACTAAGTCTCCTTTCACAAAGAGTTGCGAGAGGGCGTCCGAGCTGTTGGAACTTATACATATTGATGTGTGTGGTCCAATGAGCACAACTGTCAGAGGCGGCTATCAGTACTTCATGACTTTTACCGACGACTTGATTAGGTATGGATATATCTATTTGATGAGGCACAAGTCAGAAACTTTTGAAAAGTTCAGAGAGTTTCAGAATGAGGTTGAGAATCAGCTTAGCAACACTATAAAGCTTTTGTGATCTGATCGTGGAGGTGAGTACATGATCCAGGAGTTTGATGATCATCTGAAAAGTTGAGGTATAGTACCTCAGCTCACACCTCCTGGTACGCCACAGAGAAATGGCGTGTCGGAATGGAGGAATAGGACCTTGTTGGATATGGTACGGTCAATGATGAGAAAATCGGATTTACCCTTGTCATTCTGGGGATACGCTCTAGAAACTGCATCTTTCACACTTAATAGGGTACCATCAAAATCCGTAGACAAGACACCACATGAGATGTGGATTGGGAAGAGTCCTAGTTTGTCTTTTCTAAAGATTTGGGGTTGTGAAGCATTTGTCAAGCGACTTATGTCAGACAAGCTTACACCTAAATCGGATAAATGCATATTCGTGGGATATCCGAGGGAAACCTTGGGATATAGCTTCTACAATCGAGAAGAGAACAAAGTATTTGTTGCTCGGAACGGGGTTTTCCTTGAGAAAGAGTTTCTCAGTCGAGAGGCCAGTGGGAGGACGCGTTTAGGCCAGTTTAGCCCATTAGTCCCGGTTCAATCCAGAACCGGGACCAATGGAGCTATTTGCCCCGGTTCGTGAGCCCAGGGGGCCGGCTGGGCCACGTGGGCCATTGGCCCCGGTTCGTCTGGACCTTTTGGTCCCGGTTGGTGGGACGAACCGGGACCAATGGTCCTGGCTCCTGGCCCACCACTATTGGTCCCGGTTGGTGGCATGAACCGGGACCAAAAGGGTTACCTTTAGTCCCGGTTCATGCCACCAACCGGGACCAATGGTGTTGCATATATATAGCCCCTCGCGCAAGAGCAGAGCACACTGCTCTGTTTTTTCTGGCCGAGGGGGAGAGGGCTTGGTGGTGCTCTAGCTCACCTCCTATGCACACAAGGTGTTCGATGGAATGCCCGAGCCTCACTACTTAAGGTTTCTCCTCTCCAAGCTTGACCGCCAAGCTCCATTTTCCTCAATATTTATCTAGGTTTAGCGGTTCGTCACGCCCCGTCCCCGTCTTCACCGCCGTCGATCACCCGCGCCGATCTCATCGCCGGCACCACCGTGGTGAGCCTCTTGTTCTTATCTTCTTTCTGAAAGGAAAAATATTATTACTTGTTTGTTTAGATAGATACTTGTATTATTTTCTTACTTTTATTATTGCATCTTATATAGTGCGCCGATGGTTTTGGTATCCGCCCCCGTCGGCCCTCGTCCTGTCTATGATTCGGATGTGGTATATATTATCTTTTCATAACTATTGGTTCATTTATTGTTTATGAAAATTATGCCGACCAACGTGACATAGATTTTATTTATCTAGGAGGTTGTTGAACCGGAAATTCCAACCGACCCTATTGTCGAGAGGTTAAATTTAGTTGAAGAAGAAAACAATTTCTTGAAGGAAAAAATAAAAAAAACTTAAGGAGGAGAAGATGATATTGGAGTTGCATGTTGCGGATGTCGTCGATGATCACAAGATCAAGATGGATGCAATGCGCTTGAAGATGAGAAAGATTAGAAAATATGCCATTCATACCGAGGCTTGGTATCATTATGCCGTTGGATCAGTTGTTACCTTGGTTGCGAATATGATCGCATTTGTTTTTGCATTGAAATGTTTTACATAGTTTCAATGTATGGTTTAATTAATTTAGATGCTCTGCAGAGCTTTATGTTGTTAGATGAGAACTATGTATCTACTTTGGTTTTTATGTGATGATGAACTTCTATTAATTTGGTCACTTAATTATCTATTCATGATGTTCTGTAATGATTTTTGACACACTTAATTATATATAATGCACGCAGATGAACCGGCAATGGATGTACGGTGACAGACACACCTCCGAGTACATTAAGGGCGTGCATGATTTTCTCGAAGTGGCTGAGGCAAACAAGCAGAATGGTTTTATGTGTTGTCCATGCCCTATATGTGGGAATACGAAGTCTTACTCTGACCGGAAAATCCTTCACACCCACCTGCTTTACAAGGGTTTCATGCCACACTATAATGTTTGGATGAGGCACGGAGAAATAGGGGTTATGATGGAAGACGGCGAGGAAGAAGAGTACGATGACAACTATGTGCCCCCTGAATACGGTGATGCTACTGAACATCAAGATGTACCAGACGATGTGCACGATGGTGCTGCAACGGGCGAAGCTGCTGAAGATCAAGAGGAACCAGACGATGTGCCCGATGATGATGATCTCCGCCGGGTCATTGTCGATGCAAGGACACAATGCGAAAGTCAAAAGGAGAAGCTGAAGTTCGATCGCATGTTAGAGGATCACAAAAAGGGGTTGTACCCCAATTGCGAAGATGGCAACACAAAGCTCGGTACCGTACTCGAATTGCTGCAGTGGAAGGCAGAGAATGCTGTGCCTGATAAAGGATTTGAGAAGCTACTAAAAATAATGAAGAAGAAGCTTCCAAAGGATAACGAATTGCCCGACAGTACATACGCAGCAAAGAAGGTCGTATGCCCTCTAGGATTGGAGGTTGAGAAGATACATGCATGCCCTAATGACTGCATCCTCTACCGCGGTGCCTACAAGGATCTGAACGCATGCCCGGTATGCGGTGCATTGCGGTATAAGATCAGACGAGATGACCCTGGTGATGTTGACGGCGAGCCTCCCAGGAAGAGGGTTCCTGCGAAGGTGATGTGGTATGCTCCTATAATACCACGGTTGAAACGTCTGTTCAGAAACGGAGAGCATGCCAAGTTGATGCGATGGCACAGTGAGGACCGTAAGAAAGACGGGAAGTTGAGAGCACCCGCTGACGGGTCGCAGTGGAGAAAAATTGAGAGAAAGTACTGGGATGAGTTTGCAAAGGACCCAAGGAACGTATGGTTTGCTTTAAGCGCGGATGGCATTAATCCTTTCGGGGAGCAGAGCAGCAATCACAGCACCTGGCCCGTGACTCTATGTATGTATAACCTTCCTCCTTGGATGTGCATGAAGCGGAAGTTCATTATGATGCCAGTTGTCATCCAAGGCCCTAAGCAACCCGGCAACGACATTGATGTGTACCTAAGGCCATTAGTTGAAGAACTTTTACAGCTGTGGAATGGAAACGGTGTATGTACGTGGGATGAGCACAAACAGGAGGAATTTAACCTAAAGGCGTTGCTGTTCGTGACCATCAACGATTGGCCCGCTCTCAATAACCTTTCAGGACAGACAAACAAGGGATACCACGCATGCACGCACTGTTTACTTGACACCGATAGTATATACCTGGCAAGCTGCAGGAAGAATGTGTACCTGGGCCATCGTCGATTTCTTCCGACCAACCATCAATGTCGAAAGAAAGGCAAGCATTTCAAAGGCGAGGCAGATCACCGGAAGAAGCCTGCCATGCGTACCGGTGATCACGTACTTGCTATGGTCAATGATTTACACGTAATCTTTGGAAAGGGTCCCGGCGGACTAGCTGTTCCGAATGACGCTGAGAATCACGCACCCATGTGGAAGAAGAAATCTATATTTTGGGACCTACCCTACTGGAAATACCTAGAGGTCCGCTCTTCAATCGACGTGATGCACGTGACGAAGAACCTTTGCGTGAACCTGCTAGGCTTCTTGGGCGTGTATGGGAAGACAAAAGATACACCTGAGGCACGAGAGGACCTGCAACGCTTGCATGAAAAAGAGGGCATGCCTCCAAAGCAGTATGAAGGTCCTGCCAGCTACGCTCTTACGAAAGAAGAGAAAGAAATATTCTTTCAATGCCTGCTCAGTATGAAGGTCCCGACTGGCTTCTCGTCGAATATAAAGGGAATAATAAATATGCCAGAGAAAAAGTTCCAGAACCTAAAGTCTCATGACTGCCACGTGATTATGACGCAACTGCTTCCGGTTGCATTGAGGGGGATTCTACCGGAAAACGTCCGACTAGCCATTGTGAAGCTATGTGCATTCCTCAATGCAATATCTCAGAAGGTGATCGATCCAGAAATCGTACCAACGCTAAGGAGTGATGTGGCGCAATGTCTTGTCAGTTTCGAGCTGGTGTTCCCACCATCCTTCTTCAATATCATGACGCACGTCCTAGTTCATCTAGTCGACGAGATTGTCATTCTGGGGCCCGTATTTCTACACAATATGTACCCCTTTGAGAGGTTCATGGGAGTCCTAAAGAAATATGTTCGTAACCGCGCTAGGCCAGAAGGAAGCATCTCCATGGGCCATCAAACAGAGGATGTCATCGGGTTTTGTGTTGACTTCATTCCTGGCCTTAAGAAGATAGGTCTCCCTAAATCGCGGTATGAGGGGAGACTGACTGGAAAAGGCACGCTTGGAAGGGACTCAATAATATGCAGGGACGGATATTCTTGGTCTCAAGCACACTACACAGTTCTACAGAACTCTACCTTGGTGACCCCGTATGTCGATGAACACAAGAACAGTCTGCGCTCCAAACACCCGGAGCAGTGCGACGACTGGATTACATGTGAACACATCAGGACTTTCAGCAGTTGGTTGGAAACACGTCTCAGAGGTGACAACACTGTTTGTGATGAGCTGTACTTGTTGTCCAGGGGACCATCTTCGACTGTAATGATTTGGAAAGGATACGAGATAAATGGGAATACATTTTACATGATTGACCAAGATGAAAAGAGCACCAACCAAAACAGCGGTGTCCGCTTTGATGCAGCAACCGACAATGGAAATGACACATATTATGGTTACATAGCAGACATATGGGAACTTGACTACGGAGTAGATTTTAAGGTCCCTTTGTTTAAGTGCAAGTGGGTCAATCTGTCAGGAGGTGGGGTACAGGTAGACCCACAGTACGGAATGACCACAGTGGATCTAAAAAATCTTGGGTACACTGACGAACCGTTCGTCCTAGCCAATGATGTGGCACAGGTTATCTATGTGAAGGACATGTCTACCAGACCGAGGAAAAGAAAAGATAAGGAAGCGAATACATCATACAATGAGCCAAAGCGCCACATAGTTCTTTCAGGAAAAAGGGACATCCTGGGAGTGGAGGGCAAGACAGACATGTCTGAAGAGTATGAAAAGTTTCATGAAATTCCCCCCTTCAAAGTCAAGGCTGACCCAAGCATCTTGATAAACGATGAAGATTATCCATGGTTACGGCGCAATAAGCAAACGACACAAGCGAAGAAAAAGTGAAGACTTTCTCCCGCAACTATTATGATGATAACATGCCAACTTTGTAACAGACGAGTATGATACCATTGTCCGTTTTGTACATGCACATGCTATGCCAACTTTTTCAGAGTTCATTTGAAAACTATGAATTTTAAAACCTCGCCAACCGAAGGGCGCTCACACCGGTTTATAAATAAAGCAACAAAGAAAACAAAAAAAGAGTTTCCAAATTTGAAAACTAATGGCACTAACAGAAAGTTTATAATTTTTCTAAAACTAAAAGCAAAAAGAATTAAAAAATAAAGCAAAAAACAACAAAAAATAAATAATGCAGAAAACAGAACAAAAAACTGAAAATAAAATAAAATAGCAACAATAAGTATTTTGTTGTAAGTAGAAACAAAATAAAATAAATAAAGCAACAAAGGAAACAAAAAAAGAGTTTTCAGATTTGAAAACTAATGGCACTAACAGAAAGTTTATAATTTTTCTAAAACTAAAAGCAAAAAGAATTAAAAAATAAAGCAAAAAACAACAAAAACTAAATAATGCAGAAAACAGAACAAAAAACTGAAAAAAAATAAAAATAGCAACAATAAGTATTTTGTTGTAAGTAGAAACAAAATAAAATAAATAAAGCAACAAAGAAAACAAAAAAAGAGTTTTCAGATTTGAAAACTAATGGCACTAACAGAAAGTTTATAATTTTTCTAAAACTAAAAGCAAAAAGAATTAAAAAATAAAGCAAAAGACCAAAAGAAAAATAAACCAAAACCAAAATAAACTAAATAAAGCAACAAATAAAACAAAAAAAATGCCACCTACTGGGCCCCCACGGCCTGAATACGACTAGAAACCCTATGGGCCAGGATTCAGGCCCGTGGAAGGCCCAGTAGGCCCACAGGCACAGATGGCAGAGTTAGGCCCGAAAGCCTGCTTTAGAGAGGAGTTCGAAAGGGGAGCCGCACCGCACCTTATAAACTGGTGCGGCTCCCTCTCAACTAGCGAGGTGGGACTAAACATTTGGCGCGGGGCAGCACAAGGCCTTTGGTCCCGATTGGTGGCACCAACCGGGACTAAAGGGGGCCTTTGGTCCCGGTTGGTGGCACCAAGCGGGACTAATGCCCCCCTTTAGTCACGGTTGGTGCCACCAACCGGGACCAAAGGCCGCCGCTTCCCGCCCTTTGGGCTGCTGAAAATTGGCATTTGGTCCTGGTTGGTGCCACCAACCGGGACTAAAGGGGGGCATTAGTCCCGGTTGGTGCCACCAACCGGGACTAATGCTCTGTGTATATAAACAACACTTGTGAAAATTTTCAGTTTCATCGCGCATTTGCCCCCCGACGACGCCGCCAGGCTGCCCCGCCGCCGTCGTCGTTGCCCGTGCCCCCGAGCCCACGCCGTCGCCGGCCGCGCCCTCGAGCCCAGACACCGTCGCCACCCCAAACCGCCCCGACGCCGTCGCCACCCCGCCCCGACGCTGTCACCACCCCGCGCCGCCCCGACGCCGTCGCCACCCCGCGCTGCCCCAACGCCGTCGCCGCGGGCCACCCCAGCCGCGTCGTCCCGACGCCGTCGCCGCCCCGCCTCTGCCTCGCCGTCGCCTCTGCCTCGCCCCGCGCCGCTTTGGTCAGGGCCGGCACCGCCCCCCTCTTCCCCCTTTTTTTTGCAAATATAGTTTTTTTTCCTGATTATGTGTGTATATGTATGAGTATATATGTATATGTGTATATCTGTTTATATGTCTTTTTTTAGATTTTTTTGTGTTTTGCATTTTTATAAAAATGTATATATGTTCTCTGTGTATATATATGTTTTCTATTCATAGATTTTTATTTGAACATTATTTTAAAAAAAACAAGCAATACAAGAAGAAGAAAAAGAATGAGAGGAAAAAGGAAAAAAGAAGAGGAAGAAAGGAGAAGAAGAGGGGATAGGAAGAAGAGGAGAAATAAATAAGAAGAAGAAAAAAGAAGAAAAAGAAGAGGAGAAGAAGAAAAGAATAGAGGAGAAGAAGAAAAAATAGAATTTTTTTCTATTTTTTCTTCTTCTCCTCTATTCTTTTCTTCTTCTCCTCTTTTTTTTCTTCTTTTTTTCTTCTTCTTCTTCCTTCTTCCTTCTTCCTCTTTTCTTCCTTTTCCTTATTTTCCTTTCTCGAGGGATAAGAAGAAAAGAAGAGGAGAAGAAGAAAGAAAGGAATAGAGGAGAAAGAAGAAACTTTGACACGAGGGGGGGGGTACCGATACCCCCTCCCCGATAACATTATTTTCCCATGTATATGTATGTTGCGTCGTTGTCGATATAACGAGGGTGTCGAGGATCGCCGAGGGGTCGAGGGTCGGGAACTAGGGTAGAGGGTCGAGGGTCGTTAAGGGGTCAAGGGTCGAAGGTTTCAGGGTCGAGGGTTCCTATAGTGTCAAAGTATTGAAGAAATCCAATAGCTTGTGGGCGTCGATGCCCACGTCGATGCCCACGTCACTTGTGGGACATAGATGTACTGTTCAACGCCGACCCCCTCCCGATAGCTTCAACACGTGGGGGGGGTCGATATTACCCCCTCCTAGCTTGAAGCGTTCTCGAGGCCACCCCCTAACCCTTGAAGCGTTGTCGAGGCCACCCCAAACCCTAGAGAAGCAGCGTCGAGGCCACTAATATGATTCCTTATTGTGATTAGCTAGCTAGTTCTACGTTTGCCACTAATATATCCATATCTGTCATGTTTGAATAATAATTGCCATGTTGTAAATATTTGTAGAAACTATGGACACCCCCCGAGACGAAGCACAAGAAGCGTTGTTGAGGGACATAATCGCAGAAGGAAGTGATGCCCTCTCGATGTTTCTCGTCTTTGTTCTTTTTTCTAGCCCTCCGGATGAAGTGCATAAATAACAATATTCACAATTTTATTTTATTACCATCATTTGTGTTGAGTTTCATTCATTCATATATATATATATATATATATATATTGACCCCCTTCTTAAAATTAGATGTTTCGGATGCGGGATGAACTCCTAGCACCAGATCGCATGCGAGCAATTCAAGAGGAATTGGCGGCATTCTTTCTTGACCACGTGATCGCTGAAGACGGAGAATACTATGTGGACCACGCGTCCGTATTTTAGGAGATTATATATTTGTAAAAGATAATTATTGTATATATGTAGCCGGTAGTGTCGGATAGATATACGAGAACTTGTTTGTTCGACCAATCTCTCGGAGAAGGAGAGGTGGTCGATATCACTTCTCTCTGTATGCATATATGTTCATGACGATCTTCTGTTTGCTTACTAGCTAGCTAGCGTGTCTAGCTAGTCCTCTCTATACGTATGTATGTATGGTACGTAGCGTCGACCAAGCACGGACAAAAGAGAGGACACTTCTCTCTATTAATTAGCTAGCTATAGCACAATATATGAAACACCTAAATTAACCCCCCCAAAACCCCCCCAACCCCCCCCCCCCTTTCAAAAAAAACAAAAACCACAGCCACATAAACGCTGACGCGTGGATGCCTATTGGTCCCGGTTGGTGCCACCAACCGGGACCAAAGGCCCTCCTGCCTGGGCTCAGGGGACAGGCCACGTGGAGGCCCTTCTGTCCCGGTTCTGGATTGAACCGGGACTAAAGGGGTCAGGGCATTAGTACCGACCCTTTAGTCCCGGTTCATGAACCGGGACTAAAGGCCCTCACCAACCGGGACAATAGGCCCTTTTCTACTAGTGACGGTTCGACTCAAATAAATTCGAGGACCACTTGGGGACGGCTCGGCTAGTGATGAGATCATACCGGAGTCAGTCAGGGAACCTGTAATGGAAGCAGCACCGGAAACACGGAGGTCGGAAAGATTGCGTAGAGTGCATGATGTATTGTTGCTAGAAAGCAACGAGCCGGCCACATATGCGGAAGCGATGGTGAGCCCAGATTCCGAGGCACGGCTAGAGGCCATGAGATCCGAGTTAAAGTCCATGGATGAGAATCAAGTCTGGGACTTGGTTGATCCGCCGCCTGGCGTAATAGCCATTGGTTGCAAATGGGTCTTTAAGAAGAAAACCGACGTGGATGGAAATGTTCAGATCCACAAAGCTCGGCTTGTCACTAAAGGTTATGGACAAGTTCAAGGAATTGTCTACGACGAGACTTACTCGCCGGTAGCGATGCTAAAATCGGTGAGGATCATACTAGCTATAGCTGCATATTTTGATTACGAGATATGGCAGATGGATGTTAAAACGGCTTTCCTTCACGGAAATTTAACCGAGGACGTGTATATAATACAGCCCGAGGGTTTTGTCGATCTGACTAGCACTAGTAAGGTATGCAAGCTCAAGAGATCCATTTATGGGTTGAAGCAAGCATCTCGGTGTTGGAACATTTGTTTTGATGAGGTCGTCACTGGTCTTGGTTTCATCAAAAGCAAAGAGGACTCTTGTTTATACAAGAAGTTAAGTGGGAGCTCGATAGTGTTTTTGATCTTGTATGTGGATGACATATTGTTGATCGGGAACAATGTTTTGATGCTAAACTCGGTCAAGGAATCATTGAATAGCAAGTTTTCGATGAAAGACCTTGGTGAGGCAGTGTATATTTTAGGCATTAAGATCTATAGAGATAGATCAAGGAGGCTGCTTGGCTTAAGCCAGAGCACGTACATAGATAAAGTGTTGAAGCTGTTCAACTTGAGTGAGGCGAAGAAAGGGTTCTTGCCGCTCTCACATGGTATAAGGCTAAGCGAGACTCAGAGTCCTTCGACATCTGATGAGCGAAGCAGGATGAGTAGGATTCTGTATGCCTCGGCAATCGGATCCATCATGCATGCCATGATATGTACAAGGCCAGATGTTGCTTTTGCAATAAGCCTAACAAGTAGATGCCAGGCAAACCCAGGTGATAGTCACTCGGCAGCGGTAAAGACTATTTTGAAGTACCTGAAAAGGACTAAAGAGATGTTCCTAGTTTATGGAGGTGAGGAAGAGCTCATCGTAAGGGGTTACGCCGATGCTAGTTTCTAAACCGACAGAGATGATTGTCGATCACAGTCCGGATTCGTGTACGTCCTGAACGGAGGAGCAGTGCACTGGATGAGTTCCAAGCAGGATACGGTGGCCGATTCTACCACAGAAGCCGAATACGTTGCGGCTTGTGAAGCTGCAAAGGAAGGTGTTTGGATCCGGCATTTTCTGGATGATCTTGGTATTTTTCCCAGCCTCGGTGAAACCGTTGGACCTTTATTGTGATAATTCTGGTGCCATCGCACAAGCCAATGAGCCGAGGAATCACCACAAGGTCAGACATATAGATCGGAAATATCACCTGATACGAAAGATCATAAAGAATGGTGATGTAGAGTTATGCAAGATTCACACAGATGCAAATGTTGTAGATCCGTTGACTAAGCCGCTTCCACAACCAAAGCATGAGGGGCACGTCAGAGCTATGGGCATTCGATGTCTATTTGATTGACTCTAGTGCAAGTGGGAGACTGTTGGAGATATGCCCTAGAGGCAATCATGTATGATGATATTTCCTATGTGTTTATGAATAAAGATAGTCCTTGGACATTATCAATGATGTGTATCAGCAAGTACGTGACTTGTTTGTGGGACTATGCATTGTATGATGACTATCCTAAAAGGTCCCTAGTCGAAAGGGTTGTTTGGACGCGCAGCCGACTAGACTAGCATATGACACGGTCGATGGCTTGGTCTCACTAGCCATGGAGCATTGGATGCTAACCGGATAATATGGACTTGGAAAGGTCTGGTCGGATTCGACATAGTCGGATCCGAGTCGAGATAAGGTCCGAGTCAGACAGACCCAACTATGAGACGCAGCGATATGTCATCTGTGAGTCTCTAGTACAACATACATTCTGTGTCCTAAGACCTGAGCTGACGCATGTACTCGGGATGGTGACAGACTTGCTTTGGGCCGACCAAACGCTACTCCGTGACTGGGTAGTACAAAGGTATGTTTCAGGTTTGTCCAGTCCCGTGCTGTGAGACATGGTCGAGCAAGATGGGATTTGCCCCTTCTATCAGGAGAGATATACTCTGGGCCCCTCGTGTGATCCGACCCGGATAAGCATGGCCATGCGACAAGGATTATGAGATAATTCGGATTGTGGTCGGTATCACTGGAACGATAAAGAGGTCGGGCTAGCACAAGGATGACAATCTCGCCTTGAGCCCGACAACATGTATTGTGTGGCAAAGGGAACAGAAGTGTGACATGTTGTACAGGTTCGCCTAACCAGCTTCATAGTCTGCTTGGTGGTCGGCACGCCTTGCTAGAGGACGCTACTAACCGTGCAGGTCGGAGGTGATCCGAACTGTGACCAAGCCGACTTGAACCTAAGGGGTCGCGCGCTTAAGGGAAGGAACCTACGAGGTCGGTTCGTAGGACACTGGTTGGATGTGATCCGAACGGGACTAGGAACGTGACTGAGTAGACTTTGGGCTTTAGGGTCCATGCAAGGCCCAAGTGTTGAGCCTGCGACGGCCCCCTATACAAAGTGGGGGTGCGTCACACTCATGCGGTTGATCGCTTCGGCGCTGCAACTAGGGTTTGCGTGTGCTGCGAATAGCCACCTCCACTCGCCGCCGACTGTGTGATCGGACCTAGCAGTCCGCCGCACGGTGTTCCTCCTGCACGCGCTGATACCGTTAGAGGCGGTGCACTTGCGCCGCTCCGGCGAACTTGTACGTGGGATCGGACAACCGACTGTTCAAGGGAGATCGGACGAGGAGGAGACGATCCACGTGAACGCGCTGCCCCAACTCTGCTTCCGCTGCACGGCACTGCGCGTCTAGTGGTAACGAACTGTGATCCATCTCCCGTAGCATGTTCTTGGTTGTTCTGCGCGCAGGAAATTTTAATTTGCAGTCGACGCACCCTACCGTAGATCCCAACAATGACATGTCGGTCCCACCGAGATTGCCTAACGGTCACATATGTACTGAATCGGTCCGACCGAGTTTTCTGATTCGGTCCCACCGAGTTTGGTATAATGTGTGTAGCGGTTAGATTTTGTGTGGATGCTATATATACCACTCCACCCTCTCCTCATTTGTGAGGGAAGCTATCAGATCGTGCCTACACTTCCATTACCCATTTTCTGAGAGGGAGCCACCTACTCATGTGTTGAGACCAAGACATTCCAATCCAACCATATGAATCTTGATCTCTAGCCTTCCCCAAGTTGCTTTCCACTCAAATCATCTTTCCACCAAATCCAATCCTATGAGAGTGAGTTGAGTGTTGGGGAGACTATCATTTGAAGCACAAGAGCTAGGAGTTCATCATCAACACACCATCTATTACCTTTTGGAAAGTGGTGTCTCCTAGATTGGTTAGGTGTCACTTGGGAGGCTCCGACAAGATTGTGGAGTGAACCAAGGAGTTTGTAAGGGAAAGGAGATCGCCTACTTTGTGAAGATCTACCCTAGTGAGGCAAGTCCTTCCATGGGTAATGGCCATGGTGGGATAGACAAGGTTGCTACTTCGTGGACCCTTCGTGGGTGGAGCCCTTCGTGGACTCACGCAGCCGTTACGCATCGTGGGTTGAAGTCTCCATCAACGTGGATGTACGATAGCACCACCTATTGGAACCACGACAAAAACATCCGTGTCTCCTATTGCCTTTGCACTCTCCAAACGCTTCCCTTTATATTCTTGCAAGTTTCATGCTTTACTTTCCGCTGCTCATATACTCTTTGCATGCTTGCTTGAATTGTGTTAAGATTGCTTGACTTGTTCTAAATTGTTAAATTCTGCCAAGAACTAAAATTGGGAAAAGGTTAAGTTTTTATTTGGTCAAGTAGTCTAATCATCCCCATATAGACATACTTTTGATCCTACACCTTGTGAGGTCCTTAGTCTGTATGAAGCCTTTGGGCCATATGACACCTTTGGTCTGGGGTTTGTCTTCTTCCTAGGTGGTGTCATGACGACATTTACGGGAAGCTTCTCAAGACAACTTTTGGGCACCCAGATCTTCTTCAAAGGTGGCCCATTCCTGCAGTTAGTACCAATAAACCTGGCAAACACTTCAACTTTATGATTCTTAAACATCTTATAATTGGCATCAAAGGATTCATCAATGGTAATGGGGTTAGCACAAGTGAAGCCAGATAAGGTGGATGGGTCCACTGAAGGATCGTTAGCAGCAACCCATGTGGTTTTGTGGTACTGCTCAGGCTTCTAGTAAGAACAATCAACATCCATTTTCCTTTCGAAACCAACACCCTCTTTCCTAGGGTTTTGGTTCAGAACCTATTTCTTGAGAACATTGCATAGTGTCGGATGCCCTTTGAGGCTTTTGTACATGCCTGTTTCAAGCAATGTCTTCAACCTAGCATTCTCATCAGCAATAGTAGTGGCATCCTCAGTGGAGGGTTTAGTTACCACATCAGCAGTTGAAGATATTGCAATATTAGAGGCAGTAGAACATTCGGCAACAGAGACAGCATTATCATGCTCAACACCTTTTAAACATGGTGGCACAAAGTCTTCCTGAGCGGAACTGGTTTGTTGAGTGGGTAGTGAATCGTTCTCCTTTTGAAGATCTTCATGAGATGCTCTCAGTTTCTCAAGATCTTGCTTCCTTTGAAGATAATTGTAAGAAAGCTTCTCATGAGTGGCTGAGAGTGTTTCATGACGACTTTCAAGTTCCTCATACTTAACACGAAGATTTTTAATGTCTTCAATTAAGGACTGAGTTTGATTCGTTTCCTCGTCCAATAGGTTATCACTTTTGTCTAGCAACTTTTGAATATGTCCCATAGCAGTTTGTTGTTCAGTTGCAATTTTACCAAGTGTCTTATAGCTAGGTTTGGATTCACATTCAGAGTCATCTTCACTAGAGGTTTGAAAGTAAGCATCATGTGAGTTTACCTTGGCACCTTGTGCCATGAAGCAGTAGGTTGGGGTAGAGTCATCCTATCATCGGCTTCAGCTTCCGTGGCGTGACCATTGTCTTCAGAGTTGAAGATGGACTTGGCGACGAATGCCGAAGCTAGAGCCAGGCTTGCCACGCCTGAACCATACTCCTCCTCAGACTCCACCTCAACCTCCTCAGAAGTAGACTCCTCCTCCGAATCCATCGCATTGCCAATAAATTCATGAGCCTTGCCAGATAAGCTCTTCTTGTGACTTTGAGAAATACTTTGACAAAGATTTTTAAGATTACTTCTTCTTCTTGTCATCAGAATCATATTCCTTGCTCTTCTTCTTCTTCTTAGATTCCTTGTCCCATTGAGGGCACTCAGATATGTAGTGGCCTGGCTTCTTGTATTTGTGGCATGTTCACTTCTTGTAGTGACGAGAGGAAGCCTCATCATTTCTTGAGTTGGATCTTGAAGACTTCCTGAAGCAATTCTTCTTGGAGAACTTTTGGAACTTTCTCACAAGCATTACTAGCTCTTTGCCAATATCTTCAGGATCACCAGAACTGCAGTCAGATTCTTCTTCAGATGAGGAAACAACCTTTGCCTTCAAAGCACGGGATCATCCATAGTTGGGGCCATAGATATCTCTCTTCTCAGATAGCTGGAACTCATGTGTGTTAAGCCTCTCAAGTATATCAGACGGATCAAATTCTCTGAAGTCAAGACGTTCTTGTATCATCAGGGCCAAGGTGTCAAATTAGCTGTCAAGTGATCTCAGAAACTTCTTCATGATCTCATGCTTGGTGATCTCAGTGGCTCCTGATGACCCACAAGTGTAGGGGATCTATCTTAGTCCTTTCGATAAGTAAGAGTGTCGAACCCAACGAGGAGCAGAAGTAAATGATAAGCGGTTCTCGGTAAGGTTTTCTTTGTAAGCACTGAAATTGTAGGTAATAGATAGTTTTGTGATAAGATAAATTGTAACGAGTAACTAGCAATGAACGTAAATAAAGTGCAGCAAGGTGGCCCAATCCTTTTTGTAGCAAAGGATAAGCCTGGACAATTTCTTATAATGAGAAAAGAGCTCCCGAGGACACATGGGAATTATCGTCAAGCTAGTTTTCATCACGCTCATATGATTCGCATTCGGTACTTTGATAATTTGATATGTGGGTGGACCGGTGCTTGGGTACTGCCCTTACTTGGACAAGCATCCCACTTATGATTAACCCCTATTGCAAGCATCCGCAACTACAAAAGAAGTATTAAGGTAAACCTAACCACAACATTAAACATATGGATCCAAATCAGCCCCTTACGAAGCAACACATAAACTAGGGTTTAAGCTTCTGTCACTCTAGCAACCCATCATCTACTTATTACTTCCCAGTGACTTCCTCTAGGCCCAAATAATGGTGAAGTGTCATGTAGTCGATGTTCACATAACACCACTAGAGGAAGGACAACATACATCTCATCAAAATATCGAACGAATACCAAATTCACATGACTACTAATAGCAAGACTTCACCCATGTCCTCAGGAACAAATGTAACTACTCACAAAGCATATCCATGTTCATAATCAGAGGGGTAATAATATGCATTAAGGATCTGAATATATGATCTTCCACCAAGTAAACCAATAAGCATCAACTATAAGGAGTAATCAACACTACTAGCAACCCACGGGTACTAATTTGTGGTTTTGGATACAAGATTGGATACAAGAGATGAACTAGGGTTTGAGAGGAGATGGTGCTGGTGAATATGTTGATGGAGATTGACCCTCCCCCGATGGGAGGATCGTTGGTGATGATTTCCCCCTCCCGGAGGGAATTGTCCCCGGCAGAACAGCTCTGCCGGAGCTCTAGATTGGTTCCGCCAAGGTTTCGCCTCGTGGCGGCAGAGTTTCGTCCCGTAAGCTTGCCCACGATTTTTTCCAGGGTAAAAGCCTTCATATAGCAGAAGATGGACACCAGAGGGCCACCAGGGAGCCCAGGAGACAGGGGTGCACCCAGTAGGGGTGGGCACGCGCCCCACCCTCCTGGCCAGGGTGTGGGCCCCCTGAGGTGTTTCTTCCGCTCAATAATTCTTATTAATTCCAAAAATAAGTTTCATGGAGTTTCAGGTCTTTTCGAGCAGTGCAGAATAGGTTTCCAATGTTTGCTACTTTTCCAGCCAGAATTCCAGCTGCCGGCATTGCCCCTCTTCATGGTAAACCTTATAAAATAAGAGAGAATAGCCATAAGTATTGATATATAATGTGTAATAACTACCCATAATGCAATAAATATTGATATAAAAGCATGATGCAAAATGGACGTATCAGCACCAAGAGCGTGAAGCTCATTTGTGATATCAGTGAGGCGGTCGAACATTGGCTGGATATTTTCATTCTCATTCCTCTTGAAGCGATTGAAGAGATTGCAAAGAACATCAATCCTTGAATCTCTCTGAGTTGGGACGCCTTCGTTGACCTTGGACAGCCAGTCCCAGACTAGCTTCGCAGTTTCCAGTGCACTCACATAGTCATACTGCCGTTTGGTCAAATGACCACTGATGGTGTTCTTGGCGGTTGAGTCCAGTCGCGAACCTCTTGACATCAGCAGTGGTGACACCTTCACCGACCTTGGGAACTCCTGTCTTAACGACATACCAGAGGTCAATGTCAATGGGTTCAAGATGCATGCTCATCTTATTCTTCCAGTAGGGGTAATGAGTGCCATCAAAGACTGGGCACGCATCGGAGACCTTGATTATCCTGCAATCAACATAGCTACAACTCTAAGTGGTTAAACCGAATCACACAGAACAAGGGAGCAGCTCGCTCTGATACCAATTGAAAGTGCTAGTTATTGACTAGAGGGGGGTGAATAGGCGATTTTTATGAAAGTCTTCAAAACACGAGGTCTTTGAAGATAAACTAGTAATATGAGCTTTAATAATATGTAGCGGAAGGTAAACTACACTAGACAAGCCATAATCAAGTAAGCTATGTAGTGAGAGGACGAAGACTAATAACAACTAGGTAGAATGGATCGGAATGGAAGACAGAATGAAGCCAAACAGGTAATAGTCTTCACAAAGTGAAGACTAACAGATCATACAAGCAAGCAATGACTTCACGAAGACAAACTGAAATGTAGGAAGGTAGGGGATAGAACCAGTAGCTTGATGAAGACAAGGATTTGGTAGACCAGTTCCGGTTGCTGTGACAATTGTACGTCTGGTTAGGGAGGCTGAGATTGAACTCAGAAGACTGTGTCTTCACCTTATTCCCCTTGAGCTAAGGACAACTAATCCTCCTCCAATCACTCGGGTAAGTCTTCAAGGTAGACTTCCAAACCTTCACAGACTCCGTTCACCAACGATCCGCAGTGACTCTTGGATCCTTAGAACATGATGCCTAACCGGCCGGAGCATGCATAGTCATCAAGTGTAACAAGACTTCAGGTCACGCGGATAGAAAGACTTCAGTGATGCCTAACACTCTTTGGCTCTAGGTGTTTTGGGCTTTGTCCTTGCAAGGATCTCCCTCTCAAAGGCTTCGGAGGTGGGTTGCTCTCAAACGACAAAAGTCGTGCACTAACTCTGAGCAGCCACCAATTTATGGTGTAGGGGGTGGGCTATTTATAGCCAGGAGGCAACCCGTCATGATATGTATGAAAATGACCCTAGGTCACTAAGGAACCGACACGTGTCCAACAGTCGGATTTCAAACATACGCGGCAGCTTGGCTTGGGCCACAAGCAAAGCTGAATCATCCAACTCTAGATAACATTTGCTCTCGTTCTCTTCGCTCGAAGACATAGGATTTTGGTTGAGCATCACTTTAGTCATCTGACTATGTTCACTTGGACCCCACTTAACAGTACGGTGGTTCCTATGACTCAATGAAGAAGAAAAGGAAACTACGAAAGAAACTATGTCTTCACACTCCATAGTCTTCACGTGAATGTCTTCACATGTCATTATCTTTAGGGTGAATGTATTCACGAACCACCATTGTCTTCAATGTCTTCATAAATTTTTATGGGTCATCTCTGGTAGGTAAATTGAATCAATGAGGGACTACTACATGTGTTATCCTGCAATTCTCACAAACACATTAGTCCCTCAACCATGTTTGTCGTCAATACTCCAAAACCAACTAGGGGTGGCACTAGATGCACTTACACTAAGCATTGTATGGTGGCTAACTTACGAGTACAAAGTGATCCTGAACTGCTTACATCCAAACATAACCCCACCATGTTCTCTTCCCGAACTCACTCGAAAAGAGACGGTCACGGTTACGCATGCGGTTGGTGTATTTTAGTTCAGATCTAGTGTCAAGTTCTCTATGACCGTATATTAAAAATTCCCATCTGCCACATAACCACGGGCACAGCTCTTGAAAGTTTAAACCCTGCAGGGGTGTCCCAACTTTACCCATGAGAAGCTCCTCCCAGAACAAACTGATCAAGCTCGGAAACCCGGTTAACAAGACATTTCAACAATGGTAAAACAAGTCCAGCAAGACCTTCCGACGTGCGGACACCCTGATTGTAGTTGCGCGTATCTTGTCTCAGGACACGATCGGATGGTTCAAGCTACGAGTAAAACTAGACCTTGAGTTTCCCCGTGGTGGCCCCGCAGGCTGCCCGGTTTGGACCAACACTCGTGAGGAGCACTGGCCTGGGTTGTTGAGTAAGTATCATTGGGTTAATTACTCCCTATGCAAGTTTTAGTTGTTATGAGGCAAATGGTAAAACCAAAGTTGGGCCTTGGTGGAAGAGTTTTATTCAAAGCGAACTGTCAAGGGGGGCATAAACCCCGACCGCGTTAGGAACACAAAATTCAAGGAACATAACACCGGTATGATGGAAACTAGGGCGACAAGAGTGGAACGAAACACCAAGGAAAAGGCCAAGCCTTCCACCCTTTACCAAGTATATAGATGTGTTAATTAAATAAGAGATATTGTGATATCCCAAGATATCCATGATATCCATGTCCCAACATGGAACAACCTGCAGCTGCACCTACAACTAGCAACGCTATAAAAGGGGCTGAGCAAAGCGGTAACATAGCCAAACAACGGTTTGCTGGGATAGTGGAAAAGGTTAGAGGCTAATATGGCAATTAGGAAGGCTTGATAGACAAGTGATAGGTACCGCGACATAGCGATAGCATCAAGACAGCTAACATAGCAAATATAGTAGTGAGATCCAAGGTTATGGTCATCTTGCCTGAAATCCCACTAGGAAGAAGACCAAGTCCATGAAGAAGACGAACGGGCATAGACGAACCAAGCGTAGTCGAACGAATCCTCACGATTGCAACAAAACAGGAACTTACGAGAAGAAGCACAATCAAAAAGAAGCAAACAACATGGTAAACACACAAGCATAAACATGACATGGGAAAGAACACATGCTACATGCACGAGGAACATGAATGCATATGAAGAATGCAAAAGACGGAGCTAAGGGGCCACCGGTACGAGGGATACGACAATGGGAAAGAAACGATGGAGAAAAGATGGATATTGGCAGAATCTTGGTAACCCAAGCATGCCACTGGAAAGATTGGAAGATTTTGATTGAAATCGATATAAAGATCATCGAGAACGGATGCACGGAGTTCACACAATGAGCAAAACAATATGCAATGTAACACTGACAATAACAACAACATGGAACTTTAGATGCAACATTTAATTATGATGCAAAACTTGAACATGGAAACAAATGGCATGGCAAGACAGTGCATAGCATCTACTAGAAAACATGCTTACTGATCTATTTCTAAAACTCACTAGATCATCATCAAAACAGCATGGTAAAAAGGCAAACGGTAGCAGTTTTACAGACTTAGCAAACATGCTGGACATGGCAGAAAACAGATTTGTATTGGAATGATTAGAGCTAGTAAACTATGTGCTACAGAACTTATTATGGCAAACAAGAGCATGGCATTCATGTACTAATTCATTTAACAAAACTCCCTTATTGAACCTGCTCCAAAGATTTACAGATTTGATGATTGCATCAATGCAATTCCAATGCAAAATGGCAAGTTATGCTCACAGATTCAGACTTACCAAAATTAAACATGTCATGGTAGGAACAGATTCATGTAGGCAGGTTTACAAGCTTGTTGCACTCCCCACAATGCATATCATGGCATGGGATAAAAACTAGCAGTGAGAGGGCATGCTTGTACTCCTACTCATGTCATGAAATTGCTCATATGAACATCACACGAAATCATATAAAAATGGAAAAATGGCATATGCTGTAAAATAACATGTTAACAAACTTGCTCAAATGATGAAATGGATGCCACCAATGGATTGGTTGGATTTTCTACCCCAAAAACATACATAATATGTTGGGGTTCCTATAGAAAAATCTAAATGCACCAAATGCAAAACTGCCTAATATGGAATATGACAGAATAGGCATATTTCCCTAAAGAGAAATGTCCAGAAATGGACTTGCCTAAAAGGGAAAGATTACATCTACCAGAAATGGAATATTCAGTGGACTAAAGCAAATACAAGAAAAGAAAAGAAATAGAGGAAGAGGGGATGACAGATGGGACCTGGCCCCCTATGAGTATTACAGGTGGGTCCCGTGGGGTCCCACATGGCAATGGCTGGGCTGGGCAAAAGCAGAGGACAAGCAGAGGAGCTACCAGCCGGTGACGGGCACAATGGAGGGCCTCGCCGGAGTTGCCTTCAGTGGCTTAACAGAGTGGCGGAGGAGTGCAACGGGATTGCTAGGGGATCCTGCACACGCGCATGACCAGAACGACGTCGGACGACAACGGGAGCAATGCCGACGACGAGGTACAGAGGCGGCGACGACGAGCATGAGCGCGGCGAAGCAGAGGGTATACTCGGCCACTAGGGGGTTATTTCGGTCCTACGTAGCATGACGAATAAGGTGGACATGAGAGGAAGAGCTAATGAGGCCGGAGCACTTGTCAGCAATGAGGTCTGACGGCGATGGGCTCGGGCGCGCGCGGCTAACGCTACAGAGCATGCAAAGGAGGGGGAAAGGATAGGGAGAAGCACAAGCTCACCACGAGCACGCCGGTGCGCCCGGCTTGGCGAGAGGAGGTCGGAGAGCGGCGGTCGGAGATGAAGAAGAAGAAGACGTTGATGTTGCAGAAGGCTCCGGCTCCATGTAGTCGACGTCAGGGATGTAGTCGATGATGGGGAAGAAGATGGATAGACTTGGCGAGGCGAAGGTCGACGGGGTGCAAAACAGTGACGAGGCTGCGCGCTCGGATGCACTCGGGACGGCGGCGGTACGGCGGATCTGGTGGTTCCCTCACCTGGCGGTGTCTAGATCTAGAGGTGAACCCTAGAGGGATGAGGGACAAGGAGAGGGGGTATATAAGGGGCTAGGGCGACGGAACAGAACTCGCACGCGTGGTCCCCATGGCGACGGCGAGAGGAGGACGAAAAGGTGGGTGTGGGTGCGCTGGTGGTTGCTTGACGGGCAGGCCCGGCTGTGCCACGCGGACGCGGGGCAGAGGGGGGTGAGCGCGACTGCGGGTGAGAAAGGGAGAGAGGGTCGCGCACTGGGGTTAGTTGGGCTGGCTGGCGCGGGGCTATCTGGGCCGGCCTTGTGGCCGAGGCCCAGGTAATCCCTTCTCATTTTTAACACTTTCTGCTTATTTAAATAAGCAGCTGAAGAAAAGGAAAGGCCAGGGGGCTAGGAGAGGAGTTTGGCAGATCTAAAAATATCCTCAAGCTCCTGGAATTATGCTCTATTTGATAAAATTGGTTTGGGTATTTTTAGAGGTAGAAAAATAAAACAAGTTTGAATATATTTCAATCTTGAAGCATTTTTAACCTAACCAAGACAACTCCAAATAGAATGAAATTTACAGAGAGGGTGTAGGCATGGTCTAGTATTTGTAGGGAAAAGATGAACATTAATAGAGAAGGGAAAAGTGGCACTTCCAAAAAGAAAGGAAGTAGAAGGAAAGGAGAAGGTGATGATGCATGGGACAAATGCATAGGCAAGCAAGAATATCTAACATGGTGCAAGCACAACAAGATGAATACCACAAGGCATATGATGAGCCTGGAGAATGCATAATGACAAGAGGCACAAATGCAATATGACAATGATGGGCATGGCAATGCAATATAACCAAATGATGAACATGATGCAAGAAGCAAAATATGACAATGGCACTCATCGTGATCATGGCAACAAATAGTTGAAACACACAACGACAATGAAATAAAAGGAAGGCATCTGGAGCATCGGTCTCGGGGCGTCACATCTATATCCAAGATCTCCGACACAATTCTTACTTTGCTCGAAGAACCGATCATGCTGCTTCACACAATTGATAATGTGAAGGAACAAATCCAAGGCCATCCTAAACCGGTGACAAAAGTATGGATCTAGATATATCGGATTTGGACCGAAATAGTTGAGCATTAGTCTATTGTGTGCATATTTCCTCAACCTAAGAATCACCCATGACCCAAAAATGGAACATCCTGGCATCTTGTTTTTGTGCATCATCATGATCAAAGCAATGTCCTCCTTTACATTCACCTCATATTCCTCTTCAGACGAGGAATCATCCCACTTAGAGTATCCCTAATAGATGATGGATTTCACATCACCGAAAAGTGGATGGAGTAAAATATAGATCCCCAAAAAGTACATTTTACATCACCAAATAAGGGCCGCCTCCAACAGATGATGTAAAACTAGTGCTCCAATAGATGATATAAAACTAGTTGCTACTACATCATTTCAAAAATAAGATTCAAACATACCAAGTTTATTTGAAGCAAACATAATTTCTAAAACATAATTAAACATAGTTCAAACTACTACATCACACCAAACTACTAGTCCTCCGAGTCTATTGGACTACATCAAACTAAAACTACTCATCGTCGCTCTTGAGCTGCTCCCAGAACTCATCTTTGTTGGGTCGTCATAGCCGTCGAGCTTCTCTTCCTCCACCCTCCTCCTTCTCCTCCTCCTCCTCGTCCTCCTTCAAGTCATCTCGGCCCGACGAGTCAGACACCATGTGATTCACCGTAGAGGGGCCGGCCTTGTCCTCCTTCTTCACTGCCTTGTTTTACTGGGTGTCACACTTCCAATAGAGCTCCTGCTTGGCCTGGACATACTCTGGGTGCTCCCACGCAAACCTCGTGAGCGACGCTTCTTCACTCTCGCGCGGGAGCAATGGTGATGCATGTCTTCTTCTCTTCTCCTCCTTCTCGTCCATCATCTTCGGCAAGTTCATCTCATGCCTCTGTCGGCTGAAACCTCATGCGGTGACATCGTACGCATGTGCAGCCACCTTTGGTTACTTGAAGGTGTCAAGCGAGTAGCGATAGCCGCCGCACTGGAGCTCGCGGCCAAAGTTCCCGAACGGCTTCTCCCGCACCCCGAAGAAGCCGGTCTTTGCTCTTCAAGACTTTCGGTGGTGGGATGACGATGGCGGGGGTGCATCTTGGAATCGGGCATTAGAGTCGTAGGGAGACAATCGGCAGAGTCACGGAGGCCATGCAGTGCCGGCGGTGGGAACGTAGATTCTCCTAATCGAGCGACGGCGCGGCGGTGCCGAATGGCTTTAATTCAGCCGAAGTCGATGATGCATGCAGCGGGGAAGCGGCGGATGTCGTGGTTCTAAGACCGACAGTAGAAAGGGGGGTAGGTATGGAGAGGCAAGATCTCAGCTATGGTGAAGGTATACACACGAGATTTACAAGTTCAGGCCCTTCTTGGAGGAAGTAATAGCCCTACGTCTCGGTGCCCGGAGGCGGTCGATTGGATTATATGTGTGTGTGTGATGTTTACAAAGGGTGCGAACCCTTGTCCCAGAGGAGGGGGGTGGCTCATATAGAGTGCGCCAGGTCCCCAGCCATCCTCCATTACAAGGGGCTTAATGTACATAAAGTAGGGGCGTTATTGATAATGCCAACCTTAAGTGTTATTAATGACCTTAAAGACTACAGAGTGAATGTCCGACCATTGCAATGCTGAGTGACTCCTAATCTTCGGTAGGTCGAGTGATTCCTTGTACTCTCTAGTGACCACAAGTAAGAGGGATATCCGAGTGATACGATTAGTCAAGTGGATTGCACTCGACACCTTTGACTGGGAATCCTTCGTTGCTCCTTGGGCTTCTTATCTTCTAGGGTAGTGACCTTGGGTAGGACGTATAGGTCAGGCCTATGACCCTATCACAGGTCTGTACACTCATCAGTAGCCCCCGAATGGATTAAGGTTCGAGTGGAAAGTAGGTTGAAGTTGAACTTGTTCTGAACCTTGCACCTCGCGAATGTTTTTCGCAGGATGGAAGACTCACATTGGTACTTCAGCGTTGATTCAGTCACCTTGGTCCATTCAGAAAGTTGTCGACTGAACTTGTGGCGTCATCTGCCGAGTGTTGTCTTGGGGTGTAGAATCTTTGGCGCGATTGATCGCAGTGTATCCCGGATTTCACGGGATACAAAATTTCGGGGAAGCGCGCGGGACGGGGACTGCCGAAGAGAAGCAGGTGCGACTATTGAGGAATTTGACATAATCTCCTGGTCCCACACGTCAGCCACTCAGAAGCAGCCCCTTATAAGGTGACGAGGCTGAGACGTCCGCACTGTGCGCGCCTGCTTCTCTTTCTTCTTCCTCTGCTTCTCCACCGCATCCAGCTCTTCCGCTCTCGACGTTGCTGCTCCGCCGCCATGGTGAAGGACAAGACGGCAGCGCTGGAGCGCGCGAAGAAGGCAACGGGGGCGGCAAAGGCAAGAAGCAGAACTGCGGGTCATCATCGCGTGTGGGGCTGCCACCAGGCTGGATCCAGGGCGATTGGATCTGGTCTTTGATCCGGCAAGAAGATCTGGATGAACTGGAGGAGTCCGGGCTGATTGCCAAGGGTGCAGCAAGGCTGCCTGAGGGGGAGACGGGGCCGCAGCCTCGACCCGGTGAGTGCGTACTGCTCGCCACCCACGTCGACTGGGGTTTTTCGCTCCCTCCGCACCCCTTCTTCCGGGGCTTCCTGAACTTCTTCGGTGCCCAATTCCACCATTTTTCTCCCAATACCATCATGTATCTTGCCGCGTTCGTGTCAATGTGTGAAAACTTTCTAGGGTGTCGACCGCATTGGGGCCTTTTCAAACATATCTTCACCATCCGTTCCCAGTCGGTGAAGAAAGCGAAAACGAGTGACTCGAAGACCCATGTCATCCAGATGTGTGGGGGATTGGGTATCCAAAAGAGGCATAGGAGTTCTTTCCCTGCTATGACTATCCCTGGATCGGTTAGGGGTTGGCAGTCGACCTGGTTCTACTGCCAGGATGTTCCGACTTCGGGTGAGTCGACCGGCCTTCCCCACTTCACTTTTGACCGTGTCCAGACCCCTTCTCCACTGAAGGTGACCGCTGCTGAGAGCGTGGAGACCAATATGTTGGTTGAGAGAGTGGTCCAACTGATTAACGAAGGTGTCACTGGCCTGGACCTGCTGGAAATATTCCTCAGTCAATGCATCCAGCCTCTTCAGGCCCGTGACCATCCCATGTGGCTGTACTCCGGGTCTGACGACACCGCTTGGGTTCATCCAGAGGAAGTGTTATCCAAGACTGTGGCCGCGTGGTTGAAGGGCATCACAGGCAACCAGGACAACCCTAGAGGAGCTAGGCAAGTCATCCCCTTCAGTGATGATAATCAACCCGACAAGGCATGCTCTTTCTTCCGATTGTCTTTGTGTTCATATTCCGACTGTGTTTGATCTCGACTGACTTTTACTTGACTTTTTGTCTTGCAGGTTTTCACTGACATGTACTCGATGCCCAACGGTGAACAAATACAGGAGCAGGCCCAAGAGGGAGAGGCCAGCGCGGAGGAGGGTGCTAAATGGGAATCTTCGGATGAAGACGAGGAGGAGGAGAGCGAGGAGTCAGATGACGAGGAAGAAGTCGACTCGCCGCCGCGCTGCGAACGCCGATCAAAGCAACACCACGACCCGACAGGCGGGGCGGAAAGAACGTGGCTCCAAGCACCCAGACACAGAAATGCACTCGGACATCGACTCCGGAGCCGACAGAGAAGGTCGCCAAGCAGCCCAAGGTTGCTCCTTCAAAGACTCAGAAGACTTTGCCGGGGATCAAGATGGACGTCCCAGTTGCTTCGGGGTGAGTATTTTGTTGCATTTATCTAGGCGACTGAAGTTTTTGTTCTGACCAACTGGATCATGTGTCTTTCTAGCCCCACCTCTGCTGCCACTAACATGGATATCGATAAGGCCCCAGGAGACGAGGAGACCGACGACGCGGCCACTTCCCGAGCTGGTAAGTCCGTTCGACCAGAGTTCATTTAGTCGATTGAGTTGTCAATCTACTGAAATTTGCAATGTTTTCTCTCTCTCTGCAGTTTCACGAGAGGTTGTCATGCTTCCTGATGATGAAGAAGAGGGAGTGTGTAACGCCCCGGATGCAACTTTCCGCATTCGTAACTCCAACTCTTGCCTTTTCCGGAGATGCAATATGATATTTTCTCCGTGGTTGGGTTTTTCTCTTCCATTTTGCATTTTGTTCATGTCATGCATTTCATCATCGCATCATCCGCATTGCATCTGCATGTTTTCATAAAACCTCGTAGTTGTTCGTAGTTACCGTTTCTATCTTAGTCTTCGTTGACCTGTTGTCAGACTGCTTGTCCTTGTTGACCTTCTCTTAGACCAATTGGACCCCTCTCTTCTCGTTTTCTCTGAGACCAACAAAATCCCCCTTGTCCCCGTGGCCTTTCGTCGGACCCCATTGTCTTTGTTTTCCCCTCTCGTCTAAATGCCCACCCTCGATCTACGCAGCCACCAACCCCTCGTGTGCGTCCAAAACTTGCCCCGAACCCAAACCGCTCAGTCATCGCCGTTGGATTCGGATCATCCCCAAACATCTACAAAACATCTTAGTTTTCTTATTTGGGCTCCCTAGCCAATTTATTCTCGATCGTCCGTTTACGATCGGACGGACTAAACCCACTCTCTTTATCCTATATATAGACCAACCCTAACCAAATCTGCCCCAACCCTAAATTCTAGGAGTTTTGTCCCTGCCGCCGCCGCACTCATCTCCCACCTTGGGATCCTCCCAGATCCCCTCCCGATCCAAAAAATTCCACAGCCTCCTCTCGTTTTCCCCAGCGAGCCAATCACCACAGCCGCGGCCTACCAGCTCCTCCAGCCCCTCGACTCCAGCGCCCGGCTGCAGCCGTCCCTGCCGGCGACCAGGAACCTCGCCCAGTCTCATGGCCCGAGGCCCTCCTCCCGCTCGTCTCTGACACCAGCACCCGAACCCCGCCGTCCTCGTCTGTCCAGCGAGCCGCCGTCGTTAGGTCAGGACCTCCCCGTCGCTCCTCTTCTCCCACTCCCCCTGCCTCTACTGGTGGCCTGACCTCTTGCCGCTGACAGGAACTGCCATGGCCGTCCCGACCCCCTGCTGCCTCGAGGGACTGCGCAGGACCTCGCTAGACCACCAAGCTTCAACCTCTCGACGTTCCCCGTGCCCCGTGCCTTCCCTTTCTTCTCCGTCGTCCTCCTGCAGTTCTTCTTCCCCGGCTCTCAACCCCGCGCTCTCTGCTTCTCTGTAGGGCCCCAGAAGACGCCATGGATGCCCATGCTCTGCCCTGAGTCAATCCTCACCGTCGTTTCGCGCCAGATCCGGCTGGGGGCCACCGGATCTCGCCGTCTCCGCCCTCTGTCCTTCACCTCTTCGCCCGGATCCCGTCGCCGACCTGCGCCAAGTCCCGCTTCACCGATGACCGAGTCCTCTGCTTCCTGTTTTGCAGCGTTGAACACCAGCCGGCCAGCGCGCACCGATCCCCTACCTGCGTTGACCACGCCCCTCGACTGCACACGCCTGGGCCGCATCCCACGCCAAGGCCCAGCCGCATCGCGCCCTGCCAAGCCGCCTGTTCGCCGGCCTGTCTCCTCCACCGACCGGCCCAAGGCCCAGGGTGAGAAGCCCCCTGGCCTCTCCTCTATTGGGCTAGCCAGTTTCGGCCCAGCTCCCGTTTTTTCCCGTGTGCGAATTTAGCATTATCCAGTGAATTACCTGTTTTGAAGAAAACCCCCTGTTGTTCATGCATTTAATAACTCACAAAATATGCATCATATGTAAATAATTTATATATGTAAAGTGCTTAGAATTTCATCTAGTTTTATAATATGCCATTTTCATCCCATGTTAAAATGCTTAAAATGCTGTTTGTTTAATTTTGCTTAGATAATATGCTAAAATGATTTATTTCGTAACTAAATAGCCGTAGCTCCAATTTTAATAAACTTTATATGTAAATGGGGTGGAAAAATGCCTAGTTTAACACGGTGCACTTTATTTTGTTGTTTAACAACATTAAAATTGTGATTAGGGCAGAACAGTACCAAACTCAAATTATGCACATGGGGATTTTCCAGAATTGTTGTTTGTTGTTTCCGGCCTCATTTAAATTGCCTAGATAGGTAGTTTTATTATGTTACACCTCTTGCCATGTTTAACAACATTTAATATTGTTGTGTACATAACTGAGAGAGAGAACTAAATAATTGATGTGGTGTTTCGTCAATATGCAACTCGTTGCATATTGAGCTCCACTTAATTTGTAGTATTGTTTGTGCACTTTGCCATGCCATGCCTTTTAAACCGGTCATGCATCATATTTGTTTATGCATCATGCCATGCTTATGCTTGTGTGTTTACCATGTTGTTTGTTTCTTTCCGGTGTTGCTTCTTAGTTCCGGTAATGTTGCGATTGTGAGGATTTGTTCGACTACGCCCGTTCATCTTCTTCATGGACTCGTTCCTCTTCCTAGCGGGATTTCAGGCAAGATGACATCTACCCTGGATCTCACTACTATCATTGCTATGCTAGTTGCTTCGTTCTATCGCTATGCTGCGCTACCTATCACCTGTTTATCAAGCCTCCCAATTGCCATGTCAGCCTCTAACCTTTTTCACCCTTCCTAGCAAACCGTTGCTTGGCTATGTTACCGCTTTGCTCAGCCCCTCTTATAGCGTTGTTAGTTGCAGGTGAAGTTGAAGATTGCTCCATGGTGGACAGGATTATGTTGGGATATCACAATATCTCTTATATTATTAATGCATCTATATACTTGGTAAAGGGTGGAAGACTCGGCCTTATGCCTGGTGTTTTGTTCCACTCTTGCTGCCCTAGTTTCCGTCATACCGGTGTTATGTTCCCGGATTTTGCGTTCCTTATGTGGTTGGGTGATTTATGGGACCCCCTTGACAGTTCGCTTTGAATAAAACTCCTCCAGCAAGGCCCAACCTTGGTTTTACCATTTGCCTCACCTAGCCCCTTTTCCCTTGGGTTTCCGGAGCCCGAGGGTCATCTTTATTTTA